>NC_134278.1:103443988-103516488 GCF_949628215.1 Phalacrocorax aristotelis
TTTACATGAAAGTTGCTCAGATAGCATGGAAATGACATAGACTGCACTTGACCAGCCAAACTTCACGCCTGGTCTTTAAAATATTTCATCTAGCCATTTCCAAAGAAGAACACAGTCACAGGATGAATATAAAGGCATAGCTAGGGAACAGCAGTTACTAAGAGACATCAGTCTTGTAACAGTTGCAAAAACCCCACTTTTTCTCAAGACAGAGAATACTAAGTATTAAGCATCTGTTGTTTTCAACTCATTGTTATTTATTAATAGCAACTCACACAGGAGTTTTCAAGAAATGACCATCAACCAAAAGAGCGATACAGCCCTTAACAGATAAATTGATATAAAGTCAACTCAAATTCAGTGTAAAATTATTTTATGGTATCTGTAGCATCTATCTGATTTTCATGAGACAGAACTTTCTGTATCATCTTCCACATAAGTAACAAAAAAATATGAGCCTGCAACCTGTATGAACAAAGGAAAATAAGACAAAATGTAATGGAGGGGATGGAGCTCCTCTAGTGCTGTTGATTGCTGAAAATAGAGAACCCGTTAGGAATGGCTTCCTCTTCTTTAATTCTTTCCCTCCCCCCACCCAGCCCCTCAACCCAACCGAGGCTATTACACACATGAGGACACACATCTTCAATCATTTCATATCCTCCCCAGCACTCTACAAGCCGTACTTCACCCTCTTGCCTTTCAGCACCATGTATAAACAGCACACATATTCCCTCAGGACAGTGCACAACTCTGCTTCCTCTCTCAACAAGAATCACGCATAGCAGCAGCATGCTACAAGCCATGGGCAGAGTCAAGGTCGCGTGTGTGTCCCTAGGACCACTTCCTTTTGTTCTCCACTGATAATTTTCCATTTGGACTTTGTTGGGTATTACTGTGGTGGCTACTCTCCAGCAGGGTGGAGTTACTATTTGGAGAAAATTCCAAAGGAAAAGGAATTTTATATATTTCTCTCTAATTCAAATATTGTGTTCATTTTACTACTTTATAATGACTGATTTTTCTTCTGAAATGAAAATCACACTCTGAATAACTACATCTGTTACAGGGTTATAAGTAAAAAGAGTCTCTTGCTTGTTTCCTGTGATGTCCAGTGTGCATAAGCCTTAAATTATGTTACTTGAAAGATTATGCTGGAAGCCATATATTCAAAGGATTGGTAAGGTAAATATACGCCTGATTATTCTTTGTGAGCTAAAGTAGTTCTAATGAATGTCATGGTCAAATGACACTCCCTTGAGTTAGGTCCTGGGCAAGTTTCTCTGTCAAATATTACTAACATATCTTATTTCAGTAATTTGTCATAGCCCTATGAAATAGATTATATTGG
The DNA here is from genome assembly GCF_949628215.1 of Phalacrocorax aristotelis. Lineage (NCBI taxonomy): Eukaryota > Metazoa > Chordata > Aves > Suliformes > Phalacrocoracidae > Phalacrocorax > Phalacrocorax aristotelis. The sequence continues at coordinate 103,445,340 of NC_134278.1, forward strand.
CCTTTTAAGAGCAAGATTTGCCCCTAGAACTGTTCCATTAGTTTTGAAGTAAAACATTATAGCTTATTTCCCAAAGACTATAGGAAAATCTAGCATTTAGCGCTGCCTAGGATGTCAGGGAGACTGGTGATCTAAGTAGACTATTTTTTTACAGCAAGGGAGGCCTGTTTTGTGAATGTCTCTGGTAAAAAGGGAAGCTTGGAAAAGCTCTTGCTTCAACTCTGCTCAGAAAAAGGACTAGAGAAGGAACCCAGGAGCTACTTTATAAAATGACCATACAGGTGCTGAGATGGTCTAACGAACAACCAGAGAGAAGTAAGGAACCCCTGTAAAGTTTTTGTCTGTATTATCAAAGGACTTTGGCTGTTTCAAACTTAGGAAGCGGTTTTTCTGAAGTTACTGATGTAACATGGTGTTAGGACAGAAGCATAATGCAGAGAGAGGCCTCAGGTACTTGGGCATCATATTAAAGCTCTGAGGTGCATGTCAGAGCCATTTGCTGTCAATCCTGAGCAATGACTATGGGGAGAGACCAGAAATGGCTTCTGGCTGCTGCTGCAGGGCGCTGAAGCTGTGTCACTTGGAACAAATTCTTTTTCTGCTGGTCTACAGGTAAGAGGCCCTTAAATTCAGTTGAAAGCTTTCCTTCATTTGATAAGCAAGGTTTGGAAAACTTTGCCAATGAGCGTTTTCTGTTTTGGGAATGCAAAAGAGGAGATAAGCAGGGTGATGGCACATGCCTATGACAGGCAGACAAAAAGTGTGTCAGCTACCAGTAGCCAGCTGGCTTCAGGTCCTTGTTTAAAGAGCTTGTAGTGTAGCAGACTTCCACATTACATGCCTTTGAATACCCATATTTTAGGCAAATAAAAAACTCTCAGGAAAGAGTACAAAGGATGAGCAAAAGAGAAACTACATGTGAGACGGGATAGCAGACCTACCAAACACTTTAACAAGGTATTTTTCAAACTTAATTATTAATTAAAAACTAATTAATTCAGCTTGCTTGTTAATTTTAGGCTATGGCCCCTTTTCTGAAAGACTTATTGTTTGCTTGTGTTTTAACATGTGGTAAAGTGAAAGAGAAATGACCTTTATCCTATCATATAGAATAACCAAAAGAATCAGGAGAAATGCATGACACCCAAGGAGCCTCAACAGTTGGTACACTGTAGCTGTCAGCATGAAATCAAGTGCAAAATTGCCAGATTTGGAGTCCTTCCTAAAATTGCTTGCTCTGTCAAGTGGAAGTAAAGGACGTTGACCAGAAAAATGATGCAAGACATTTCCAGAGGCAATCTTTGCAGAAACTCCATTTCACCTATACAAGAACTGTACTCTTCATCAGCACACTGGGTTGCCAGTTTAGGAAAGACTTGTCACTATCTCTGCCTTGCAACTTGCACAGAAATCTATCAAAAATCAGAGGAAAAGACCTGCTAGTTTCCTATTCAAATGGATACGGTTTGGTGTTCCCAAAAATAAAAGAGAGAGTCTGTCATAAGAACTTTCTACTGTCATAAATGGTAAAATTTGTAATAGTAATTTGCTATTACCTGAGCAAAATTCTGAAGCTATTTCACAAGAGATGAAAGGAGTTGCACCCTCTTGCTTCCAGTGGAAGGATTTAAAGAATGATATCTTACAACTACTGTCATCTAAATAGGTATGTATGTGTGTGAGTTACATTTTGACATTGTTCTCTACAAAAAAAGTGTCTCATTTGGTTTTGCTTGATATGGATGAAAACTTAGGCAACAACTTGTTCCAGGAGGAACGTATTGTAGGCATCTTTTAAAGTAAGAAGGAATGGCAAATAGAGAAGATAAATTTCCTCAGAATAAGTTATAACCATGAAAAAAAAGTGGGGCTCTGCGGTACTGTTTATTTAGAAATAATAAAATACTCAGTGCTTCAAAGGGATGCTATGGTGTTCTCTTTCTGATTTTTCTGCTATAATTTCTCTACGAATGACAAATATTATACTTTTGCCACCCAAATAGTTGTGCTCAATCAAAGGTAGCACATCCTTTACAAGTATGTACACCAGGGGTTATCTTGACTCAAGAAGATATTAATGATTCCAGTCAAAGAATAGGAAATTTTGGAGAAGTAGAGGTGATACAGGAAGATCATTCACATTTCCTGCATACTAATTAGAGAATAAGCCGCACTCCAACATTACCACAGACTTTAACCAAGTAAGCTCCCAGAAATGGTTTACCATCTCATCTTCATGTTGATACTAAGTTATATTTGAAAAACTAATAGATTGGCCATGTCCTCCCCAAAGTGTTTGATGTAAAGTTCAAGCTTTTTTAAGTACTATATATTGCCATTAGGATAAAATATTGGGTAGTACTATCTCCTGGACACCATATTTTTAAGAATATGCTTCATGCCTCATTTACCAGAAATGTATTGAGATTTTCCTGAGCCAAGATTCAAAGAATAACTTACATTTTTCATAGTGAAATGCCATGTTTTTGCCTTTTCTTTTTAATTCCTTTGCTGCCCTGAACTGCTATTTTTAATTACTCTCTTTTTTTTGTTTACCATCTAAAGCCCAAACAGAATATGTTTGTGTACTGTATATAAAACATGTGTAAGACGTTACTAGATTTTTCAAAGATAAAATAGTGTCATAGAATGTATAAGAGCAAAAGAATGTTGAACTGAATGATGTAGTATGCAGCAATTATAAATTACAAACACGTGCATTTATAACCATATAAAAGATAGGAGACAACTGCTTGGTCCAGTGTCATTGTGGAGTGGGACAAATAATAGTTGGCCATAGATTGTGAGTTTCCAGATATTACTTGGTGGTAGTTGGCTCTTAGAAAGCTCCTGATTCCTGAAAGTTGCCAAGGGAAGTGGCAAGCAAAGCGCAGTTATGGTATGTGATGCCAGAGAGGCGGCTGCCCTGAACAGCAGGATAATTCCTTCTGGGGTGTCATTTCTCAGCTCTGTGTAGTCAACTCACTTGAGAAAGCATGCAGTTCTTCTCCAACTAGTGCATTAGGCACCTGCAGCCTCACACAAGATCTGTACTAATCAGAGTGAAGTTTAGGCTGAGATACTACTGTTTAATTTGAAACAAAGAGGGTGTGTGGAGGAAGCATCATTTGAATTGAAATAAAAATAAATTCTGCCAGAAATCGTATATTGTCAATGGCTCAGTGCTGACTAATGTCAGTAGTTTCATTCTCCCTGCATGAACTTCAATCTAAAGGTCTATCTCCCAGGCTGGGTAAAAAGTCCTGCAGAGGCTGCCACAAGCTGTCTGTGTTCAGAAGATCATCACCATAGAATGGCAGGACTTGTTGTGTGCTTAGTCCCTCGTACTCTCGGTGCATATGCTGTTTGAAATATAGTTCAGGAGGAGAGCAAAATGTAAGATAGTGGGTTTAGCCCCCAATGCTGAAGGAAAGTCATGTTAGAGCACTCTCTTTTACTACCAAAAGGTTGCCTGCTGATAGCACTGCACAGCTTCCCTTGCTGCCTTAGCACTCCAATGTTTTAACAATTTTGCGAACTTCCTTAATTTTTCTCTTTGTTAACACTGGACACATGTCCTGTTAAGCATTTCTCTTGCTGTGTTGCTCTGTGCTCTCATAAAGTGCCAGATTTCTCTTCCACTCTATGCTTTAGAGCAGAAAGTTGGGGAAGATGGGGGACAGAAAAGAGCAGAAGTCCTTGAAGAAACATAATTAAAATGTTTCAGCCAAAAGAAACAGAGTGAGAGAAATTCAGAGTGTAATGTGTATCAGAATGCGTATTTTGAGGTGTGTTTTTTAAGGAAGTCTGTTTATACTCTTTCAGATCTTATAACCCACAACTAGTCCCACTGATTTTGGCCATGGAAGCAAGACAAAGTTCTCTGCTCTCTTTCCATTCCTGCAGGACTAACGAGAAAAATCCAGAACAGAAGAAAAGATTGTCTGATAATTTTATTTGCATCAAACCTGAATAGTTCAAGCTCAGGTCTGCAGTTCCTAAGAACACATACATCACTGCAACCACAGTTCAGGAACAGAGATGAGATTCAAAAATCTCTTCAGCACCACATGAACTGTGAGGCAGCAAATCACACAGCATAAACTATCACAGACAGCAGACATGGAATAAACAGAGATGAGCACTGCAAACAAAAGAGAGAGTTAGGGTTAATTCAGGTTCACAGTGGGCTTTAGATCTGAACTAAAAATATATCTCTTAAATGCAAATAGCGAAAAATGATGGGCATTTGCATGATTGACAGCCTTTCGAAGTAGAAGTGTTGCTATAATTAAGCAATAATGTATGAGTGAGTGTACATTATGACAAATTGGAAGCTTGGTTGATTAGATTGAGCATATAAGCTGTCAGTATAATTATAACATTTTAATCATTTTTCTCCATTTTTTATAACAGCATTGTCTTCAGCCTCATTTGGTGCTTATTAGATTGATATTCTAAGAGAAACTGTACAACATAAAACATGTCCTTTAACAGGATGAACTTTAGATAAGACTTTAAGTATGTCTATAAACATTTATAATAATGGCTGTTGTGTCTCAACTTTTTGCCACATCTTATGTGTCAAATGTTGTTTTAGAGCTTTCTTTATAATGATAAAATATTATATACTGAACGTACTTTATCTCACTAAGCACTCACATACTATGCATTTTTAGCTGTCATAGGGAAAACATATCACATTGTTAGAGCTGAATAATGAATTAATGACACACATTGCAATGATTAACAAGATGCTGAGTCAATCAGAATGGTAGCAAGATTTGTCCATTTTCAAGTGACTGTACTGAAATGTATGTAATTTTTTAAAAAAGAAATGTTCTTTGCTAACATTCAGGAAACAGGAATATTTTAATCAATATAAAAGGTTTAATTTTATACCAGTTACCTCTCTAAAATGTAAACCACTGGAGGAGTAGCATGCCCCTGAAACTGCAGTATAACAAAGAAAACAGAGGTTCTTAACACGGTCATGCTCTTACAGTCTTACTCTATCTCAAATTAGATCTGAGCAGTTCTTCACCACTGTTGAAATAGGAAGGTGGAGGGTGGCCTGAGTGTTAAAACACAGGTCTGTGAAACAAAATTCTCCAGGTGCTTTCACCAATTCTGCCACTGGTTTGCTTCTTGGCCTTGGGCAAGATGCTTATCTGCTCCTCAGATTAGTGGCCCATTGGGAAACAGAGATACGCACGTGCTCTGCAGGGATTATTGGAAAATTAATGTGCTCTAGGTCTCAGTTTACTGCTGTTAAAATTCACATTGTGTAGCCTACTCAAGGCTTTGCAGCTGCTGTAGAGAGAGAAGTGTACACTTTATGTGGCCTTTCTGGCCAATAGTGGATTTCCTTCTTAAGGATAACTATCAAAGTTGACAGTACAACTGTTCAGTGAGGAATTACATAGAACTAATCACAGCAATAGAAAGATCTTAATTATTCTCAGATTACTTAAAAGTATTCAGTAGCAATATTTTAAATGACCTTTTCTGTGAAAATTTGGAAAAGAATGGCTTGAGAAAGAATTCCAGGCAAAAGAGGTGTCCTCCAGAAATTATTCCTTCTATGTCCTCTGCAGTATATATTTAATAAATTGAGAGCGTTATCTTTTCTCAAGGAACCTTGCGATATTGGCAGTGAAATCTGAGATACCAAAGTCCTCATTAGTTGATTATTTTTAGAAATGGAAAATTGCCAGACAATCCTGCTTGAGTTTTTGGTATAGTTTGCTTGTGTTTATTTCCTTCCCTAGGCTTTCCACAAATTTTCTTTGGCGTTGATGCTAGAAATATTCTCTACATATTGTAGGCTCAATTTGAAGAATATTTGCAGAGCGTTATTTTAAATTCAGAAGTGCAAAGATTCATGTAATAAACCCATTTTTAGTATAGGATTTTCCTGATTCTTTGAAAATTTACCTTCTGACCTCAGTTTTTAACTTTGCAGTCCTCTAACGAAACACTTCAGCATTTCAACAGTCTTCACTAAGTTCAAGGTGAAGATGTTATTTCAAGTCTTGGGTATTGCTGTCTGCGCAGAATAATCATGTGCAATTCTTAATTCTTCTGCTACTACTTCTAATGACCCAATTACCAGTAAAATGCATAAAAGCAAGAATTTAGCATTGATTTTTCCCTTGATTTTCTCAATAGCTTTCACAAACCTGAACTTAACATGCTTTTTGTCATAATTATAAGGGTTTGGTCTCAGATCTTACTAGGTTTATTTAGTGTTTCAAAAGACTCAGCGAAGCCCCTTCCATGAACTTATCAAGGAATATTGGTTACCTAAGTGTGAGAGGTGGAGCTGCCTCATGGTATGAAAGTTGTGTAAGAAAATGATGAGTAAATGGCCAGGTCTTGACTGGAAAGCAACCTAACAATAGAGTACCTCAAAATTCAGTATATTAATGTCATTGTTGCTCAAGAGATTCACTCCGTGAAGAGGCTCAAAGACACAGATGACTAGGGAGGTGGGAAAGTTTGCTGACTGAGTCCATTAGTTGGCTTAGTGGAGCTAAGGAACTTTTCCAGGTATAGCTTTGTATGACAGAATTCAGAAAGGGACAGATAAAAGCCACCTGCCCCTGCCACGACAGGATCTCCAGTTGCATTGTGCATTGCCTTGAGATCGCTGCATAGGTAAGAGACAGCAAAAGTGCAGTGAAGATAAGAAGTGCTGTGTATCGACATTACCAGCAAACAAGCACGGGGATCCAGGCTGGGAGACCCAGTGCCACCACCCGCTTGCTGCAGGGACCCAGCTCACAGGGAGGTAGCTCAGGTGGTCTAGCTTGGCTCAGCACGGCAGAAAACAAACCCTGCACCTTGCTGAGCTTTGGGTTTGGTGAAACGGAGTGTGTGCACCTCTGTGATACACTTCGAGGCTTTTGGATAACAGGCGCCAAGAACTGCAGGTGTGCACAGACTGATGGAGGCAGCATGAGCTGCCGGGGCTTTGCACTACAGCGAGGCAACTGCGCGGCGTCCTGACGAGAGCTGGCTGGCATCCAGCCACCGGGGAGCATGGGCAGAGCAAAATTGCACCTGTCTGTATGCATCTGTGTATACTGCCCAGCCAAAACACACCAGTGCTCTCAAGGACACCTTCTCCCAAACGTCAGAAAGTGCCACAAAAATACAGTTATCTAAACGTGTTAGACAATGCTGCCACAGAAAGCCTGCACTTGGGTATCTCTGCTGGGACAGGTAAAAAGCAAGAGGAAAATTTAGTTTTCAAATGCCAAAGGGCTAATTTCCTTGCTGGTGAAAGCAGGCTCTCTGTATTGCATATACCCCCTTGTACACCAGTGCTAGCTCTGGGCCTGCAAAGTGGAGAAGGTGACAGAAATGTTGTAACCTGAGAAAAACGTTCAGGTTTGGTCTAGGGGAAAAAAAAAAGAGCAGGGGCTTAGATCTTTTCTTATTTTAAGGATTCTGTTTCACCTCTCATGGTGTTAGAAGATTAATTTACTTTCCCTTTTGTTTTGTACCAGTGTGTATTCCATAGCATTAATTTATTCCTCAAGGTCTGATAACATCAGTTCTGTGTCCATTGTCATCAAAGTGTATGGGTGATGTGTAGAAATGATAACAAGGTTGCATTTTTTTCTGTGCTTGATGCCTATTCAACAAAACAGCCTGCTAAGCATTCTTCTTCCATTTCTCTATTGTCCACTTTTCTGGAAGAGCCTGAAATATTCTTTTGTCCTGTTGAAAAAAAGTCCTTTGTTAATTTAGACATCAGAGAAATACCAACTTTAAAAAATAGTTAATAACTTTTTTTGGGGGCATATGTCTTCCACATAGCCACCTTTTCTTCTTGAGGTTGTCTATAGTGTTTATTGTAATAGTTCTATTTTTACTTCTTATGCACTTGATAAATTTTAGCAGAGAGTCCTGCTGGAGAAAAATGTTTTGCCCCTGCTAAAAATTCTGGAGATCTCTTCAGAAAAATTTAACGTTCTCACATTTTGGCATCAGTGATTGAAATCTGGCAAGAATATGGCCTTTTTGTAAGGGTTATGCTTCCGTCATTCAAGTAAGCTGTTCCATAAGCCTTTAAAAACCAAACCAAAACAAAACCCAAACAAAAAAAGCCATTTTTACACACAGTGTAGATATTTAGAAGTTAACAGCAATATTTCCTGGTGTCCCAGCCATTCTGAACAAGTCTGAATAAAAGCCAGGCAAGACTTTTCCTGCAGTTATATCTTTGGGTTGCTGAGGGAAAGTTTAGTTCTGGCATTGCCAAACTTTGCAACTTAATCAGGCTTAACAGAGTCTTCATTCATGTAGAACATGTAAAAAGTACTGTTTTAAACTATTCAAGAGACTTGCCCTCTTTGGTTCCAGTTTAGTCAGGAGTCTAACTTCTAGCTGCTAATTTTCCTTGAACTTTAAATATGACTGAAACCTTTCATATGGCTTCACATTTGTGTACCATATTCAACTGGGGGTCCTGTCCTGCAGACCTCAGACAAGCTCAGTTTTCATGGTCACTGTTGGAATAATATTTTTTCTGTTCCTGAATGAAAGTTGAATTATTTGCACAGCTACATGTCTACTGGGACTAGCTAGGTTGTAAACTGGCAGAAATTGTCTCGATCCATGGTTTCATATGGAGAAATATATCTGAATAAACTGAAAGAGAGAAAGTAAATATGAGATTATTCTGAAAAAAAGAAACAGAAGAGATGAGAAGAGCTTTTTTTTAAAGTTCAGAAATGCACCAGGTTTTTTTACAAATGGTTTTGAAGCATTTACTTGCACTCCACATATATGAGACTTTATAGAAGAGAAGTCCCATCTTCTCTATCTGCATGTGGAATAGATCTTTCTAGACCTATTTCTAGGTCTAGACAAAGGATTTATCATCAACATATGTTGTATGGAAGTAGAATTTGCCGTTTGTAAATGTATGGATACAAAACGTATATGTTACAAGTATTTGGGAGTTGTGCATCTTTTCTGCACTTTTATTTTTCTGCTCTGTCCATGGCTAATTATCTGACCATTGCTAATTACAGATTTACGAAGCAGAATTCCATTTTCTGAACACCTGCTATTTTTCACTAGAACTAAGTCACCGACAAGTTCTCTTTTCAAAGCAGTTTCCTATGTACTTGTACAACATTATTCCACAGATTTGCTATTGAAATGAAATACTGCAGTGACCTTTTTAATTCCCCTGACTTTTTACAATCTTTGAAATTTAGCACAACAGCAGGAGTTTAATCATATTCACTGATGTAAAAGACAAAATAAGGCACCTCTACATTCAGATAGAGATATGACCTCAAAGGTGCAGAGCCTTCAGAGATGCACTGGAGATCCCCAAGGACAATTACAGTGATCTTGCTTGTGGTCTTTCTGTAATCTCTGACTTTGCCTCCTGATAACACTAGCAGAAATTTTGCACCTACCTTGTGTGTCAGAGTATTTTGTTATTGCTGCCTGAACACTATTGTTCTCCTATCAAAGAATAATCTCATATTTACTTTATCTCTCTGTTCCATTTTATGTCCATTTCACAATGGTTTCCAGACATGAATTTCCAAGGTCTTTGATTCTTTCAGTGCTGTAAGGTCTGAGGCTTTGGTTTCATGCTCGTCCTTTTTGCTGCCACAGTATGAAAGTTCAGCAATAAAACAACCTAAACCGCTCATCTGCTGGCAGTTGTCTGTTCTGTCAGTGGGTTTGCCACTTCTGTTGATTGATGTCACATGGACCAAAGGAAGGCTTTACAAAATCCCAGCATGTTTATCCATTGCCTCAGAGTTCTGGGACAGATCAGCTTCCTTAAAGCCTCCTACCATGCAGAAAACATGATGGGGTGACTGATGAAGAATCCCATCAGCTCTGAGCTGTTTTCAGTGTCAACCTGGAGAGGAGGAGCAGTATATGATCTCTCTACAGATGTTTTTGACAGCTTAACAGTTAAAAGTACAGTGTGGGTGCTTTTGTCTGTGTGTGTTCACACATAAATGAGAAATACTACAGCTAGAGACTCCTTTGTAAGCACTTAGATAAAACCTGTTGCTTTTCTTCCACAAATTGTGTCTTCGATGCAAACAATCATCCTAAATTACCTTTTTATACGTTTATGTGGTCCAGCTGACCTAAGAAACAAGCTAGATCAAAGGACTGGTGTCAAGGATTAATATCAGAGCCCTTAAACTTTTTTTGTGGATAACATCACTGTCTTGTATGTGGGAAGATCAGCACTGGCTGGTGCATTCTGCTGGGAGGCTTTTTGACGGCCTCTGTGAATTCAGTCAATAGCTGTGGTTCAGTTAATCAAAGGCAGAGACAAAAATCTATCACTGTGAGCTGGCAGCCACAACAGAAAAAACAGGGACTTGAGGAGTGGTGGCTCCTGACACCTCTCCTGAGCAGACAAAGATTTGCATTTGTACTGCTTCTGAAGTAACTTCTGTTGAAGGAGACTATGATTGTTTGGGAAATTATTCAAACATCAGTCATGAGCACTAAATTCAACATTTTGTTAAGAAATGCACCTTACAGCACCTTAAATCGTGTTGGACTTGCTTTCTCCACACAGCTCTCTGCAGCACAAGCTTTTAGTAACTTCCAGCATTGTTGAAAATAACAGCAATGTACAGGAGATGCTTAATGTAGTTGCAGAAAATGCAAAACTTTTCACTTGGATTCTGAAAATTAATTCTTTTTTGTCCAAAGTTTACCAAGTGTCTTAATTTTGTATAGGTTTACATACTTGAAAGATAAATTGCATAAATTGGATGCTTTATGCAATGTTTGCTCTTCAAGAATTTTATAAATAAGGAGGTTTGACAGATTTGATGAAAGTACATTCAAAACTGCATTTGTAGTTATGTATCTAACAAGAATTTTCTAAATGAACATTTCATTGGAAATCAAGGCTCAGCATCAAAACCATGAAGCTTCTCTGAGTGATTTTCACTGACCTAAAGTCTTCAGTGAACAAATGCCAAGTCTTCCTAATCTGGAATTTTTCCAGTTACTCCACAGAGTAAATCTAAATAGTGAATAAATGCAAGAACTCATTATCTGCTCAAAGTGGTGCAGGAAAAGGGTTTAACCATCATGGGTAGATTATTCATTGCAAATTATTTGCTTAGCTCATTTTTAAAATGGGGCTTTGTGGAAATTAAGGTTGCTGACCTGGTCAACTTACAGTTAGGTGATAAACCCTCTGAGAGAAGCCAAATCACATGTTCAGCCGAGACACTATTCTTGGATTAACAAATGAAGTAATTTATCTGAGGACACTTGTTCTTGACAATATTTTGTTTGACCAAAAACTACTAAAAAAATACATTAGTCTAGCAATACTTGCTGTTAAACTTGACATACACACAGGGATCTTTAACAAGCCATTTGTGGCCCTTCATTACAAAATTTACTGCACAATACTTTATGTGCTTCCATATCCTTCACATAAAGCACTGTACAGTAGTTTCAATAAAATTTGTGTGAAGTGCTTTACAAAACTCAATCTTGGCAATGGGATTCCATCAGGAAGACCGAGTATCACAGTATTAGACTTTTATTTGCAAGGATTTTCCCTGTAAATGATTAAATCGTTATTCAGTTGAGAGACAACTCACTGTAAACAGTGTATTGCTTCTGGATATATCACCTGTGATCAATAAGCTCCCTTTCTGCCTCAGCACTTGTTAATATTGTATACAGGTTTGATTAAATGTTTAAAAACATATTTTAAGTGGCAGAATTAGAAAGGATGGACTCATTACCCAAAACATTCAGCTTTTAATAAAACACTAGAAAACATTCACTGGTGCTATATCATCTTAGGAAGTGATCTAATCACATCTTATAACTTATGTCAGACTGCCCTTCATTAACATGTGGATAGGAGATACATGATCCAAGAGAACTCTAAATTTTCTGAAAGAGGTGGCACAGATGAGATCCCACCACTTTGTTATTTATTCTCTTAATTCAACATCAACTAGAATTTCTTTTTATTAGCTTTTACATAACTTCCTTTTGATATTTTTTAGTTTCAATCTCCTTTGCTTGTTTGACAAATCCTAAGTCCCAAGTTTTCCACAGAAGAGCTCCTAATGCCATGAACATGCAGTATTATACAGGCAGACCCACTCCCTGGGTTGTGTAAGAGCTTGTGACAGCTACAGGCACTTCCAGCTTGATTTAGGAAGTGACAGTGCTGCTGGACCCCACAGTGCAGGGAGTCAAAAGGTCAGTGTTGAGGCCAAAGTCTGCAATTTTCTGTGATGTGTGTTACTATTTATTGAAAGAAGATGTAAACCCTTTAATTATTTTTTTGCCTATTCATCTTCAGGATGCACAGACACTGTAGCCCAAACATACCTGTAAAAGGAACTTTTACAGGGGTCCATGTGGCAGTACTCAGAGCTTGGGTAAGGTGGTTCCCTTGTCCTGCTCATGTTTGGTAACAACTCAAATCGCACAATCATGAACGGTATTTTCTACAAGACTTTTGTCTCCTTCACTGCACAGGCTGCATGATGCTCACTTAAAAAGCAGCTGTTTAACGTTCCTTTTATCCTCAGTTTTCAGAGTATGGCCCCATGCTGTGAGTACACACAACTTCAATTTGACTTTACAAACCTGGATTAGTTTATCTTCACATGTTCGCTGTGTAGTGAGGTTGTTATATCCCTGTTTAGTGGAAAGGGAAATGAGGCACAGAGGGATTTAATTTAGAGGTTTCTGATACTGAGGACCTGATTTGTTCAGTGTACACGGTATTAAATTACACATTGCAGCTCTGAAGCTTATCCCCATGGATTTCAGCTGCAACTATGATCGGTTAGTGATTCTGCTCCCATCTAGCATCTATGGGTAAGAAACTGGCTTTACGGACCTTGATCAGTCCTATTAGAAATGCTGTTGCAGAAACAGAGACAGAAACAGTTTTCTAAGGTGGCCCCGAAAGACCTTTGCTATGAAACTATTACTTTTTTCTTCTTGGAGGCCTCTGGGTGTATTAGTAAACACTTTCCCAGTTTGATTGTAAACAAGACCAGACCATACTTTATTCAGTTTGGCAAATCAGCTAAATGACTTTTCAATCACACAGCCTCTTATTTGACTTAACAATTGGTCATATAAATGCGGAGATTGCACGTCAAATTGTTACTGCTGAAGCTGGCAAAAAAGCTCAGCTTGGCTTCTTGGCTTTGCCTCTAAGGCTGGCATTTTAAAGAGAACAGACTCCTTTTGCCATGCCAGCTCGAACAAACCCATCACCGCTGCCAGAGGCAAACAGCTAGTGCATACTATTCTTTACCCCAGCCTTCCCTCTGAACATCTGCTTTTCCATCATGGTTTGTCCCAGTTGCCCTTACTTTACCTTCTATCCTTAAAAAAAGTAAAACTAACCTAAACTAGAAAACTCCCCATGCATTCTTGTCCCAGTCTATATTTTTTTCCCATATCCATTTTCTGCTTTTTATTCCTTCAGCATTTCAGATTCAAGGCTCCATTTAATCTGCTGAACCAGTGCCAGGAACCAAAGTCACTAGAGTACAGGACAGACAAATACTCAGCTTTAGTGACTGTCTCCTGGTCTGGTACAGTCATTTCCAGGAATGCCCAATTTCATTTGTCTAGGCCTGGACCGAAGGGAGCTGGCTCAACTGCCCTTTGAGGAAGCTGTTTGCAACCTGCAATGTTTGTGTACGCAAAGAAAGTGAAGCAAAGGAAAAATCTGAGGAGATCTAGCTGCTACGTTAAAGAGGTGTGACTTCTCAGACCTAAAACTTGGCCAAAAGGCAGGTGTTTTTTCAATAGGGGCAGCAAAAAGCAGTTTTTTAACACAAACCCTGCATTATCTGCCAAATACTCAAAGATTCAGGAAAAGTTGCAGCAGCTGGTGTTTTCCAGTTTCATCCCTTTCATCCTCCTCCTCCTCCTCTATCCCAGCCAAACTGAGCATTAATTTCTTGCGGCTTTCTCTGTAGTCCCAGCCACCAGCAAGAGCAGCCAAACTCAAATGAAAGACTCAAGTCAGAAGTAAGGGCAGGTGCCTACATGTCAGTAGGAACTCTCACCCCACCTCGCCCTGTGCAAGGTCAGACCCTCTCAGCTGTATCTGTTTAGGACACTGTAAAGATATGGCAGATTTTCGCTATTTCCCAGATCATTGTTATTCTCAGCCCACATGATTCATCCTCTGAATGTTGAAATGCTTATTTTCAATGATAAATATTTCAGCTACTGAGATAAACAGCTCTCATTTTACAGAATTATATAGAGAGCTTGATTGCACACGCTTCACTTCCAGGTGCTTGCCAAGCGCAAGGATGGCTGAACTTTACAGTTCAGAAGCCACGAATCAGGCCCTGAAAGTCAGGAGATTGCCTTTAAAATAATAGAATCTTAAAGAATAATCATTGTTGGCATTTTTAATTTGCTGCCTGGTTTCTAAGCCCTTGGGGATTATATTTTCCCTTTGTAAATCCACAAGGACAGAAACTTTCGTGTTTTTTAATGAAAGAAGAGATAGGATAAGCACAGGGTAAAAAGCGAAAAGACCATGAGAGTTGACAAGACTGACAATGGCAGGCATGCTCTGCAAATACAGTGAGAGATGAGACTTGATCCCAGCCTTTGTGGCTTGCACAATACCTTGAGAATTCATGCCGGTCTCTATAGCAAGGACAATTCAGCATCAGAAATCTTCTGCAAAAAGAAGTGTTCCTTAAGTTATCTTGACATGCAACAGAGTATTTTTACGTACTAGCATTTATACTAAGATCTATGTACCAGCATCATATTAAATATTTTTTATTTTTCTACTGCAGGAAATGCTTAGAGGTAGAGATGAAATATAACTGTATGGCAGAGCCCCTTGTTTTGTTCTCTACTATATATTGTTGGACACAATAGGGTGTTCTTCTATAATAGGACCTCCTAGGTTTCTCAATGAGACTTTAAAGCCTGATGAGGAAAGGATATCGTGAAGTACACCATAAGGTGTAGACGCCCCAGGTAGCCATGTTCTGCTGATGTTCTGTGCACAGAACAGTGGTGATTCCTGTGCTCGTGAGGGTAGACTACTCCTGTATTGATAGACCTACAACAGTCAACAACTTTTGTGACTAATGTATCTTTTCCCCACTAAAATATATCCTCTAGCTTTTCTCTTTGGCCCCTGTTGTTCCTTAGCCCTTCGTGTGTTTGTAGGTGAAGTACTATGGGGCTGGAAAAGGAGCTGGAACAGCACTAGAATTTCTTGTTCATGAGAAGCAAAGTGTTCTCCATGGTGTGTTGGGTATGAAAACACGTCTGGGGAGGGGGAATGGAAAGGAGTGATAGGGACAAGAAGGAGGGGGCCTTATAATTTTGGGGAGAGGACTATCTGACAACCAGGGCAGAAGATGGTTGGGAGCAAAGAAAGGAAAAGAGTAGGGCTGGACATGGAAAATGGAAATGTTCCAGTAGCAGGTGTGGCAGGGGTTGCCTTGAAGTCTGCATAGGAAACAGGACTGCTGAAGCCTAATCCCAGTTATGCCATTTGTCCTGAATGACTTTGAGGAGGTCACACTCATTTCTATGAGTGTTTCTTCATCTGTGAAAAGGAGAATAACAGAGAATCACTCTTTAAGTTTATGAAAAGTCCTCGTGTGGGATTATCATCATTAGCACTACTCAATAAAGGTGCCTTTGGTTGGCTTGTGTCATCAAAAATGTCACTCTAAGAGCTACTTGGAAGCCAGCGTTGCTGCCTGCAGAGTTTTCCTTTGTTCTTGGTGTATCAGCCAGTCTCATCGGCTCAATTCTGTCCCACGTTGCTGTGCAATAAAAAATCCCAAACTGCCCCTTTACTGAAAGGGATATAACCATTTGCCTCTTCCTGTACAGACTGCATGTGATCATTTGATGCACCCTCTGGAAATTCTTTTTTAAAAATAACACTGAGCCATCAGGTTTTTTTCTTCTTTATTGTACAAGCACAGCACAAATCTGTAAGACCCTTGAAGTGTTGCATAGGTCAACCTATTCTTTAAGCTTGGTGAAAGAGCAGCCCTTCAATGTTACTCATTTTTCTTGTACTCAGAGTGGTTCTATGTACTTGACATACATAAATGATTATGATCCTTCCCTGAGAAACTGAATGGACAATGTACAAAGCACAGTAAGCAAGCAACATGGAAATACATAACTACATGTATTGTTTTGCTTTCTTTCAAGTTACTCTTTTTATAAACAGGATGTTATTAGAAGAATGTGTTTAATAAATATCTTGGGTTGAGCCATCCTTAAATATCCTTCTATTTTATTTATTTGTTTACTTATTTATAAAGAGAAAGAGAGGAAGAGAGAAAGAGAGAGAGGAAGAGAGAGAGAAAGAGAGAAAGAGAGAAAGAGAGAAAGAAAGAGAGAAAGAAAGAGAGAAAGAGAGAAAGAGAGAAAGAGAGAAAGAGAGAAAGAAAGAGAGAAAGAGAGAAAGAGAGAAAGAGAGAAAGAAAGAAAGAAAGAAAGAGAGAAAGAAAGAGAGAAAGAGAGAAAGAGAGAAAGAGAGAAAGAAAGAGAGAAAGAGAGAAAGAGAGAAAGAGAGAAAGAGAGAAAGAAAGAAAGAAAGAAAGAAAGAAAGAAAGAAAGAAAGAAAGAAAGAAAGAAAGAAAGAAAGAAAGAAAGAAAGAAAGAAAGAAAGAAAGAAAGAAAGAAAGAAAGAAAGAAAGAAAGAGAGAAAGAAAGAAAGGGAGAAAGAAAGAAAGGAAAGAAAGGAAAGAAAGAAAAGCAAGCAGGTCTGCAGGGAAGCTGAGGGACTTGGATGTGGAAGAGATCTGGCATGTCATTATGTCAAGGTTTCTAGTATTACCTAGAACTTTTTTCAGCTCAGGGGAAGAAACTTTCCAACTGGATAAATAATAACCTCGATAGGCACTAAGAAAAAAGCATCATACAAAGTATAAGATATGAAAAGAGATCAGCAAAATAACCCCTGGCTTTCAAGTCCAAAAGTGTAATGATAATATGAGCACTGTCAAAAGTCAAGCTCTGTTACACCTTGGAAACGCTTAATATATATATTGAAAAGTACAACCCAAAGACCTGAATGTGCTCAAGTCAGATGGCTTGACTGCAAGATTTAGTACCTGGGATAAAAAGTGTGGTAGCTATTGGAATACATCAAGTTTCTGTGTGGCATCAGGCATTTAAAGAATGGCTAATATACCTGTATTTAAGAAGGTAGCAATATGGAGGACCTTTTAGTCTCACTCCTTTTTGTGTAAACATTTACACCTAATTTTTAAGGAAAGAAAATTCCTAAAAAATTGAGACAAATGTAACAAGAGTGAAACACATCTTTTTGAGGGGTAGCATATGTCCACCTTATATCTGTCTTTGATTTCAAGGCAAAGGGAACACTGAAGATATAATCCCTCTGAACTTCAGTAAAGCATCCAGAATTCTGTCAGATAGGAAATGACAATAAATTAAGGAAGACTGGTATTAGTAGGGGGAATTGTAAGACAGGTGAAGAACTTGCTGAAGAATGATGACACCAGGAAATATTGAAGAGGAGGCGTTAGGCTTCAGGAAGATTATTAATGGCACTTCTCTGGGAATATTTTGATATGAAGAGGTGACCTATGGATACCATTTGGTCATGCAGTGCTGTAAACTTGTCCATGTTACAGCCATGGAAAATGCAAGACTACCTCAGGAGAGATCTTTTCTACAAAGATAGGGAATTTACACCATTAGTGTTAGCTCAGGAGAGATCTCATGTGGAACCCTATGTAATTTTGACCATCCTTGTTCAAGAAAGATGATTAAGAAGTAAACTTCCTCAGGGAAGAGCTAGCAAGGTGAGTGTGAGAATGGAGTCTGTCTGGAGAGAGGAGACTAAAAAAACTTTTCATCATTGTCTGTGAATGTGTGTTTAATACACGGAGGGAAAGGTGGAGTGCTATTTAATCCAAAAATATCTTTGAAACTTATTAGATACTCTGTAACTCTTAAAACATCTGGATTGGGAAGAGTCTTTTGGTCATAAAAGTAAAGAATCTACATTCTTTGTCATTTGTTGACAGGGATTATATGATGTCTCTGTGTGCAAAGGTAAGGAATGGACTTGGTATTTCTGAAGGTCCCTTCTTATTCTGTCCTTCCCCATGCAGACCTCCACAATCTCTGCAGTCAGTGCTCTTCAAGGAACTTGGGAAGGAATCTTTTTTTCATTAATTTGGTTGTGAGGTGACATATTGTGGTTTGGCAGAGAATAAAAGAAACTCCACTTTCCGGGAATGTCACACTTGGGTCTGGCTCTCCTGAAATGCTCCTAATCCTTTTCCAGTCCTCCAAGCACTATTTGTGGGGAACGGTAGTAAGTTCCATCCGCTGTCTTCTGCCGAGGGTTGCACAAGGCATTATCTGGCATTTCAAAACTCATCACAATACTGGATACGTGCAATTATTTCTCTCTTTGGGAAGAAATACAGACCTTCTGGAGTGAGAACAGAAATCAACCTGGGGCAATAAATACTGGGGGGGGTCCTTCAGAAGCAAGAGTCCTCACATATGCGTATGCTGGAAATAATTAGTCTTTTACAAGCTGATGAGCTAATTCAGGCTGTGACTGCCTCGTTTCTTTTTGGAGTGGGCTGCCATTTCTTCTCTGGACCACCAGATGCCAGACTTTTACTGCAAAACTCCAGCTCTCCATCCGCACAATGGAAAGAAATCCTTATGCTCTTACATTTTCATGGATCCCTGCAGTTTTGTTTTCTGCAAAACGCTTGTAAACCTTTTAATCATAGTGCTTCATGCTTGTTCCTAAGCATGTACTGTAACTCTTTAAGATCATTTGTAAACTAATTGCAGGTGTTTACTGAGAAAAAACCTCTTTGTAAACTACTGGCTTCTGTGACAAGGCAGGGACTTGAATCTCCTACTTCAAAATCATAATGAAAACTGAGCAGTTAGAAAAAGCACTGCTGAAATGCACAAAAGGAATAAGATAACACTTGGTAGAGAGAAACAGCAAAATATTTGAATTAAATAGCTCAAAATCAATTGCATTTGACAACTTAACTGTCTTAGGTAAACAAACAGCAAAATGCAGCCTCTCTTATCTGCAGAAATGTTCTTAAGAGAAATGTCTATTCTCATGTTTTTTTCAGTAATACAAGGTTTAACTATTTCATAGTTTTCCTTTCTAATATGCACATATTTTATCTAAATTTAACAGTTAACAAATGTACCTGCTTATGTTTGATTCATTCTAAAATTTGGTTGTTGCAAAATTATGCAGTTTTTTCCTATTAGAAGTACTAGCATTCTCATTCCTATTGCAGAATGTATTATTTTAACAAACCATGAACTGTTTTTTAAAATTTGGAAATATCAAATTAATTTGTAATGAATTGACTGTTTAGTGCAGAATGAAAATATTGAACTATGAATCATCCATACTGGGCCAAAGAGAAAGCGCATTGTGCCATACACAACAGGAAACATACACAAGCACAAACACAAATAAAAGAAATACAATTTTGGTAAAAATAAAGCAATGGAAATACAACAGTTTAGATAAACAGGCACATTATTTTGTTACAAGCAACAGCAATATTTTTTCTGAAGTTGCTTTGAATTATTTTAGGGGAATATCAAATTGTAAAATGTAGTATTATTGTAGAAATTTTTTTTATTCCCTCATCCCAGTGTATGAAACACATCTCTTGATCAAAGTGATATTAATTGTTAAAGCTTTCGAAAGTAAACTTTCCAGTTTAAAACATACCAATATATTGGAAATAAAGATATATTTGCATATATATTCACCTGTACATCCTCTCCCTATATAAAGGCAAAGAATATGCAAATATCGTAAGACATTAATAAAAAATTCTGATAGTTAAAGCAAAGGCTTTCATTAATAATTAAAATACAAATGATGACAGAACACAATGCTTTATTCTATCATGAAATGATGTTGGTCTACTATTATGATAACACTGGTTCTCAATTTTGCATTATTTTGTGGAAATTAAACATAAAAAGACAATGCAATATTGTTTGGGTAGTGGCAAAGAGAGCAAAGTGATATGAAATATTTACCATAAAGGTTTCTCCAAATGTATATGCATTATTGACATAATCAAATTAAAAACATTTCCATTTTCACAGCTCAACTATCATTAGAATTTTGATTTCAATTTCTGTCTTAGCATGAAAACATTAAAAACAAGGAAATATACTATATACCAGAGTAGTCCAGAGGCTTTTTTTTCATCATCTCTCAGTGTAGAATCAGGATTTATTTGAACTTGACTGAATCAGCCATGGATAGCAGAAATCACTATTTGTTCTTGATTCAAGAAGAGCCTTTTTCTTGACATGAAAATGTCAAAAAGTTTCATAATGATAGTTTATGATGTCATTATAATTCCTCTCCATTCTTTAAAAACAGAGCATTAAGTCATTCCATTACACTGCCTTACTCTTAATCTTTCCCTTTTTCTAAAAAATTGACATATTTATCATTGATTTTCCAGCAGATGTTGTACTGGATGCCCTTTTTAAAAAAGTACCTCAGTTAATCTGACCTCTCTTAATGATTACTCACATATTCTTTAGTAAGTGAATAAAACTTTTCTTTCACAGATAGTAGGTACTTAATCCTCATTATTGAGAATATGCTGAAACCTTGAATACTTGTCAAAGATTCATTTTATAATCCTGAGGTTGGTTTGCCATCAGTGATTTACACAGGGGCTGCGCTTGCAATAATTGATTCATTCCATACTTAAAGTCTACTGCTGTCATTAAAATGACAGTACAACACTTGCTGTTGCAATTTAGATTTACTTTAAAAAAAGGCTTAATTCTCCTGTGGAAATACATGGTATTGAAACAGAAGAAATAATTTTGCGTGTCAGAATAGAAGGACAATAACTTAATCTGTACTCTCAAAGTACTAAACTGGAAACGTATTTAAAACACAAGCTAGCTTTTGTGAGGCTTGATGGAAGTTTAACCTGCATTTGCATGAATGGTGTGTTCATATCTTTCTGTTATTCTGTCTTGGTTCAAAGAGTATTTTTTAAATCACTTTAAAAATCTGCCTTTGAAAGTGAGTTTTCAGTAGGTAAGGTACATAAGATACAGCTCCTATAGTTAATTAGCGTCTCAGACGCAATGCCCATTGATGCTAAGCTTTTATAATACAGAAGAATGTAATTTTGGACTGTTGGTGACAATGCTACACATAAAAGCATACGTACATTTACGGTTACTCTAGATAAAGCTATACAGGCTGCATTCTCCTAGTATGTATTGTCTTTTCTGAAAAACAGAGTCAAATGAAAAGCATTTAACTGATTCTTTACACTGACAATGTGACATGCAGCTTTCATTTTCTTGAGTGTGTTTGACGAGGGGATTAACTAAGTGCTAAAGTACAGTAGATCCCTCTAAAGGACACAGCAGTATTTTCCCCTGTAGGTCCTATTTTTGTGAAGCTGTTGAGGAAAGGGTTCCCAGTGAATGCACTAATTATTGCCCAGCAAACTACAGTACGTTAAAATTTCTATTAAATAGAAAAAAAAATAATGAAAGGTTATAAATGAAAAAAAGGTTTTGTACAGCTCTTCCAGTAATATCATGTCATGTTAATTTTAATGAAGCTTCATTAAAGTTCTCAGATAAGTAAGAAAGATAATTGTCGTTCATTAACATTGTGGTTCTACCCACAGCTGAAAAACATGCTGTAAAACGTTAATAAGAAGAAAGATTCAAGTATGACTGAGATGGAAGGAGACAGTATGAAAGAATTAATTAAGCCACAAAAACTGCATCATTGATAGCTTAGTAAACTGTCAGGAGACAAGAGAAAATTAAGTTACAGTGAAATAGTATCCTTTCCAACCTTGATGTGCCTCAGTAGTAGACCACATGCAAAAGCAGGAGGTCACTTAGGACTGAATTCTGACCATAACAGCAGCTCGCACTCCTCCCGCCAAGGTCTCTGTGTATTCTGTACTTAGTCAAGGACAGAGCAGGGTCTTCATCATTTAGGACATCTTTTGCACAGTGCAGTTAAAGAGAATAATTTGGCCCTGACTGTAAGATCATTCTTGATTTGGGAGGGCTAAATTTAGCTCTGAATGTGCCATAACATAGTTTTCTGCTCTGATAAAATTTGCCTGTTTCCACTACTGTCAAATCAGGCACATAAAAGAAAAAATGCAACTATCTCAGTGTTTTCGCAAATATTATCTTGAGTTTGGGCCTGCCATTGTTCCAACAGTTGATATACTAATGGTATTGATATAATAGGAAGAAATTGATGGATTATTTTGTTGTTTTGAAGGCATAGTGATTTTTGCATATTTATGCAACTGGAATTCTACAATACAGTATCCTTTTACCTTAATGACATTTGTACATTTAAATGGAGATCAGGTTTAAATAACTGATATTTTTTCACGTGCCTATTGCAGGAAATCCACAAGATTTCTTATTAAGGTTAAACACAGAAGTCTAACTGAATTTCTGCTGGATAAAAACAGTTGAGATAGATTTTAGGCGCAGTTGCATCTCTGAACAAATTTACTGTGTGCACTTAGGCACAGCCATGTAACTGCATGTCCCTCAGAAGCAGGTCTTGCATCTGAAGTTTCACCGAGGAGGAAAATATCCCTTGCAAAGTTATAATTGCTCATGAAGAGGAGTCTATAATATAAATAATCACTATTGTTGGGGGTGCAGGGAGAGTACTTAACCACTGCAATGCTTTATCATTCTTCACCTAAAATCTTTTATAACTAGATATTTCACCACAATATCATATATTTATTCTAGAAGAATAATCTCTAACTAAAACACCTGGTTTTGGTGCATTTACAAGTTTTTGGTGATTCACCTGAATATTTCTCTTTCGAAGGATTCTATTTCTGAAACTGAGAAAAAAAGGTTGCAACAAGCACATCCCATTAGTGGCAGAACTAAAAGATCCCACATAAAGAGGCAAATCAATTTATTGAAGGAACTGGTAATCAAGAAAAATAAGTGTTTTGACAGTATGTTCCACAAGTCATTGAATTACATTTAAGGAATCTTCTAAAGAAATCTGCTAATTTGGAACAATTACTGTCTTGGGCAAACGTTTTCTTAATTCAGTTAAAATCCCAAAGTGTTTATTTTTCCTGAAATTTAAGCATTCTATTGGACAAAATTAAAATTACTTTGTGCTAATACAGATTTATAGCAAACGATCTTAAAGTATGCACTAGGATAGATTAAAAAAATATGAAAGGCAGCCACAGATGAATTGAGTACAATTACTCTTCGTGTTTTTGCAATTAAATCCATAACTAGAAAACATTGCTGTAATTTAATTCTCTAGGAAATGCTTTGTTAACTTGCAGTTAAAAATAATAATAATCCACTGCTTTTTCACTGGAACTCTTTGCTTTCTTGTTCCTGGAAATATCAGTAGGAAACCTGCGCTGGAGCATTGCATGCAGTGTTAGAAGTAGAAGTGTACTTTACAAACTATCTTTATAAAAAAATACAGATAGGCATGTTGCAGGGAAATTTTGGGTTGGCTTTGTTTATTAGTAGCTGAAACAGTCCTTTGCCGTGCATAACAGCCAAGTTGTGTGTTTTGTTTAAGGGCATCAAGTGTCTTTTAAAAATGTATTATTTTGTGACTGGAATACACTCAAAACTCCCTCTGTGTGTGTGCACGCATGCAGAGGACTACCGTGGTACTAGTCAGTGCTTCTGCAACTATTGTTTGGAGAAGACGGATGGTTCCTCCTGACCCACAGGGTGGTTTGATAAGTGAGACATTTTCAGAAAGGGATGGGATATGGTAGGAGGAGAGGGACTCTTTGCTACTGGCAAATAGTCTCCACATCCTAAAACTTAGAAAGTTATCGCTATAGGAACAAAGATGCTACACAGTAGGATGTGATACAGGATATGCTGTATTGGTCATAAATCATGAAGCAGCTGAAAAAATCTGCACAGAAGGAAAATGGCACTCTAATTTTCTGTTGAAAATCCAGACAACATTCTCACCTTGCATTTCACTGTGCTGGTGCTGCTCTGCAAAGGAGAAGAAAACTGATTAGCAAATTGTTAATCCAATAATTGTAACAAATAATTAGCTTTGTAATAATTAGACAGAGAAGCATATAGAATAAGAATTACATCAGATATGAACTCTTTCTCTTCTCCCTCCTCCCTCCCTATCATGTTCATTACTGAATGTTTGGGTAAAAATATCTTTTACATGACATGCCAGACAGTGTTTTGTTCTTTTCTTATTAAAACATTAAAAATAAATAACTGTAAGCCTAATATGACTGTGAACCAAACACTGGATAAGAATAGCAAGGCCACGATGTTTCCTTTGACCTTCCTTTCTTCTCATTATCCCTTCCTCAGGACATTCACTCCTTGTTGTGACCCTTTGTAATTTCTTTTTTTATTATAAATTGTTAATATAAAAATGCTGTGGCTCATGAAGCTTCGGTATGAAAATGCTGTTCATGTCAGAAATAAAATTAGATTGACATGCCAGAAGAAAACACTTTTAAAACCAGTGAATATTCAGCTCTGGATAGGATTCTGTGCTGATTAGGCCATCTTGTCTTAATATATTTCTTAAGTGTTTGTCAGCTAGAGCATCTACTGCTGCAGTTTTAGGGTTTATTGTGAATGTTACTTAAAAAATCATTTTATATTTCAAATATTATGTGGACATTTGTATTTGTATTGAAGCCGCATAACATGACTTGGAACTAAGAGTGCAAAATGCTTGAAGTAGAAATAAACTGAATATGGCTTATTTGACCAAGGGGGACAGCCAGGGGCTGTCTTACAAGCCCCTGGCTGGATGACCTACACTGGCAATGCCTCAAGTACCGAGAGAGACGCCCCTAGTACAAGATCAGAAGGGCTGTATTGTCTCAACTGGGGCCTGGTTCTTGCCTTTGGGGCTCAGAGGACTGAGAGCTCCTGTTCTGTTAAACCTCTTTCACCCCTTTGTAAGCCCCCTCCTCCTGAGACGGGGCAAACTTGTTACAGGTGCAGACCCTGTGCCAGCAGGCTGTGTCTGGGGGAGAGCTGTTTGTGGGTCCCTACCCTCATCACCTCTAAAAGAAGCCACTTCGGAGTCTCCCCTCATTTGCATGGGGAGATTTAATTTCCATCCCTTAAATATGACGAATTGCTGAGATTTCCTTCAGCTAATGCTTTTAACAGCTCCCAATAAACTTCATTAATCAGGCCAGCTCTAGGCCCAACGTGCAGCCTGGAAGCAGCTAATTTGCCTGATGAGCCCACGACTTTAGTGAATAAACAGGTGGATAAGCCGAGGGTTTTATGGCCTTAATTACACTCTAATCAGTTCAGTACTTGGCGGGCAAAAGGGAAAAGGGAAAAAGGAGGTGGTGGCAGCAGCAGCAAGAGCATCAGCAGCCGCTGCTTCTCAGCCCTTCCCTTCCTGCATCAGCTCTGCTTTCTCCTCTCCTGCTTTCCCTTTCCAGTGTTTGCCTTTCTCCTTCTTCCTCCTCCATTGTCTTTCCCCTTTTTCTCCTCTTTCCACCCTCCTGTTTCCTTCCCACCAAGATCAACATCTGACAGAGAGAGAGAGGCTGTTTTGGTCTTTCCTTCCTGCTACTTGCTACCTCCCCTTTCCCTCTTTATTTTTTATTTTTCCCACTCTGTACCTTGTTCCCTCTCTCACCTCTCCCTGCCTCTGGGCCTTGCCTCCCCCCACTGCCCTCATCCCTCTCTCCCCTGCTACATATTCTCCCTGTCACAGTTAGGCCGCCTGACAAATCACTTCAAGGGCAGCCTAACTTTGAAGGACAAGACAAAGCTTTAGCATATGGTCCAATCCCCAGATGTTTGTCTCTCTCTCTTGCTCTCTCTCCCTCCCCTCTAAGAAGGGCTACTTGGGAAGCCTGGCACTTTTTTTTTTAAAAATCTATTCTCTCCTCCCTCCCCCCAGGTTTTGGTGGGGGTCTCTAACTAGCAGCGAGGGCTGCTTTTCCCTTTACATCCCCCCTGAGGAGGAAGGGGTGTTGGGGGCGGGAAGCAGTGGTGCTTTTTTTTTTTTTTTTTTTTTTTCTGGTAACTTAATGATGTTTTTCAGAGCATGGGCAGGGGCTGCCGCAGGCCACTGGGTTTGGGATGCGGGGGTTGCTCCTGGGTCTCACAGCCAGACCTGCCTGGCAGCGTGTGTGGCCGGCCGGCGGGGTGCTGCCGCAGTCTCTGAGCTCACCCCGGGGAGGGAGGAGCACGTTTGGGGTCCCCGCACCGGGCGGGGAGGGAGAAACCTGCCGCTTCCCCTCCCGGAGCATCTCACGCCCGGACGGCTCGGGGCGGCGGGGGCCGGGAGGGACGGACGGACGGACGGACGGACGGACGGACGGACGGGGCAGCGCGGCGCGGCGCGGGCTCCTGCGTGGGGGAGCCCCGGCGGAGCCCCCAGCCCCGGGGCAGGGCCCGCCGAACTTGGGGGGGCGCCAAGCAGCAGCCAGCTCCCGCCAAATCGCGCCGACCCCCTGAGCCGCGGGGTCTGCCCGAGCTCTTGTGTTTATTTTCACGATTCAGCTGAAAATACACAGCTGTAACAGCCTAACATCACAGAGCTAAACTCGGCGGCAAAGGTCTGGCACGATTTACCTGTCAGGATTTTTGTTATCGCTCCTCTCCCTAAGTTTTGTCCTTCAGTAGCAGTAGCCCCTCGCACCGTGGTCCACCCAGCACCAGAACTAAAATGTCTCCGTCCGCAGCCACGGAACGTACTTAAAACAAAAACCAGAAAAAACAAACAAACAAACAAAAGCTGTTCAAGAGGTAGCTGTGGCTCATGCCTGACAGCGAGAAAGCCCAGCTTGTAAAAAGGGCATTGCTGCTCCTTTCAGATGAACACGTAAGTGGCTGCTAGAACTGGCCACAGAACTTCTTAGCAAATACATTTTTCCTTCCCAAAAACTTATCATGAGAAGGATTTCTCTGAACATTTTATCTCAGCTGTCAAAGACATATTAAGAGAATAAAAGATTGTATTCTCCAGTACCCCCTTCTTAATACAGTTTTTCATCCTGTACGTGTAACAATATTGAGACTTAAAAAAATGAACTGTCACAAAAGGAAAATGGATTTCATCTTTGTCTGTCTCTTTTCAGAGGGATTAAAACGTTCCTATTATTTTGGAGGCTGACATGATTTTCACTTGCAATTTGCATGGGTGTCTTTATGATGTCTCCTATTTATTTTAGTCTTGACTGTGGTAATTAACACTCTTTCACAGCTTTGTAATAGATACCTGCAGTGTATGATTCAATTGCTTTTTCAAAAAACCTTAGTTTATATGACAAGCATATATTAACTGCTACCTATTTTTTATAAAATCAAACACAATGCATTCTTTGCAGATTAATTCAGAAAGCGTTTCCTTTAGACAAGACAACATTTCTTGCTTACATGAATTTTTAAAGTAGAGAATTAATTTAATCATCTTTTAACTTCAGTTACTTAAAGCTTTTTTGACCAAAAATAATTATGAGGAAGTGACGCTTTCTTAAAATTATCAATGTAAAGAATATCTTTGAAGAAAGTTATACTATGACCTGTCTTTTCATTTTCAGTGTTTTATGGCCCTAAGAATCTTTAGTGTACTTAGTGTTAGCTTTTTTTTTGTGTGTCTTGCTATTATGATAAAGTGAAATCATTACACTTATTCTTGGCTATAACAGAGAAGAAATGGATGGCAAAAACTTGCAGTTTTTACCTACTGTACCCAGATTAAATTGCCTGCCCCTTAATAGAATTACATCTCCTATAGTTACGTTGCTTTGATGGAATTTGGGATCGTACTGTCCTGCAGTTCATTTCCAGGTCTGCGTATTGCATTACTGTCTGATAATCAAAGTGAATTAAGATATTTTTTAAAATGCGAGAGAATTTTTTTTCCCCCAAGTTCTGCAAATTCTCAAAGTGGCCCTGGAGAAATACAAATGCACAAAGCGACAGGCGAAGCCGGGCCTGTGCTCAGCACTCCATCATTCCTTGTCACAGGTGCAGCCACTATGCATTATCCTGCCGTGATTGATAGAGTGGGTTTGTGCAGACTGGGGGAGCTGGGCACAGCTCAGATGGGGCCCTGTCGTTCTGGCTCCATTTCATACTACCTGTAGGGAAAAGGAAAACTTTGCTGGGATTGGCGGTTCGGCTGGTCAGAAATTTTACTTCTTTGCCCCTAATGTAAAGGTCATATTCCCTAAAAGTTAAATGTCGTTTCTAGCTTCACACGGTAATTATCCAAGAGCAGGAAGCAAAGGAAAGCAGGGCAGACCCATGTTACATGAATAATATTGCAATAATAAAACAGCTTTTGGGTTATCAAGTTTGTTTGTTTGTTTTAATTGAGAGCTTCTTCGGTGGGCAGCGTACGCAAAGACTTTCCCTTATCTTTCAACTCATTTGTTCATCAGAAGGAGATGACCGAAGGCCCACACCTCCGGTGCAGCGCTGCCCTTTTAAGATTAATTTGGTGTCAGCATTACTGGTCAGAAAAATGGAATAAAATATACATAGGTAGATTGTTACATGTAAAACCAAAACATAATAAAATTCTATTCCCAGTATATAACCGGTGACCAGAAAGTCTACCTAAAGGAGCTGTTATTGCTGTAGGACATACTGTAATAATTTATGCAGTTAGAATCTTTGACACATTTTTGTTCAGCTGGGGAAAAGAGTTTAGGTTTCTTTGCCTATGATCATTCAAGATCTTGACTAATTGATGTAAGATCAAAGATGACAACAATCTCACCAGTGTTATGTAAAACTATAATATCCTCCAGTTCCTTCATTTCTTCCTGAAATGGCCAAAGGCAAAATAATTTGCATAAAAGGTCTCCAGTTTTAAAATGTAAGATTTCTTTCACTGGGACTTTTATGTGGTCCCCAAAGATTTCTACAGATGTTTACAAACTTAATCAAAATGAACATATAAATACTCTTGCAAGTCGTTCTGGGGGAAAACAGAGCCTTGTTTTGTTTTAAAGTATTAACAAATTACAACAATATGGAATGACATTTAAAAATGTGATTTTTGAGTTCCCATCTAGATTTATAGTAAATATTTTCTGGAATGGCCCACACTCAGATACTAATTGATGAGTCCTAATTTATCATCCTGTAAAACTCTCCCCCTCCTCCATTTCATTTCTGTGGGCAAAAGTGCCTTGAAATAAGCAAGCAAGGGTGCTGTGTATTTTACATCAATAAAAGAAACTGTGAAAATTGCTTTCTACTACAAATTACTTCTTAAAATAATCTTGGTATATTTTTCTGTGGGTTTTTTTTTTGCTTTTGTTTTTGTTTTTATTTTTTTTTGTACTCAAACAGGATCAGTGAATCAATGCTCATGTTAGACTATCCTTTGCTACAGTTTGTGCATGTGAATAATTTTTAGGGAGTTTAGAGTCTGCAACACCAGCAAGTATGTAATTTTGGAAAGATCACTTTTTTTCATAAGTATTTTAGATAAGAGAGACGTATTTTTAACGTTACATCTGAGGTCTTTTCAGTGAGGAAGTAACAACCTACTTGTCCGCATCTAAGTGTATATATTTGCATACAGACACAGATTTATGTATAACATGTTCTTGAGTTTCCCTATTTAGTTTTTAAAATATGAAGTCAAGCTAGCAAAATCATTCAGAACTTCATTCCTTTCCCTGCCTCTCTCCTGTCTGGCAGCATTTTGGAATACGTTCCTTTTAAGCATTTACTGCAGATGGGTTACTTAACTGTGGTTTAAACCCCGCCTTTGCAATTGTGTTATAACTAAACATGTAAAAATGTGAAGCAGCTACTTAAAAAGTGCTTACTACTGTAGGATAATTAACATCACCCTGGAGTAGTACATCATAGCTAATTCAGTGAGCCCTGCTTTACAGCTGCCACCAAGCAACAAGCAGTAGTTATAAAATGCTCACGTATCAGGATATTCCTTTAACACCTCATTTATTATTGTAACATGAAGAATGCCCCCTTCCATTTATTATGATATCACTGCATTAAGGGTCTTAGTCAGAAAGAAATGATTCGTATACACACACATATAAGGGTGCCGTTTTCTTGTAAAACAGAGAGATTTGTCTAATGAATTACCTCTGATGCAAATGAAATGGATGTGTATTGAAAGGAGGATGGCTAAAGTTTAATAGAGTTGTATGCATAGGTGAAAGATAACTTTACTTTAATGAATAGCCAGGGGGTAGTTTGTGGTTTTCCCTGTGTTCAATGCTTATTTTCTGTGAACAAACACAGGCAAAAAGCAGCTATAAACAGAGATGAGAAATGCAGACAAACAGACACACAGGCACACACATGAGTGTAGGTTGACAGTCCATTGCCTTTATAAACATATGACAGACCCAGAGGCAAATCCAAAGCTGCCAACACAACTACTAAATGAGTCTGCCAAAGAGCCAGATGCTGCAGCTGGAAAAGCATTTTCATTGTCTTAGCAGCTGCATACTGCGATTGTTATCCCGAAAGGAGGGGAAGGAATTGGGAGTATGGTTATCAATTAAATGGTACCCAGTTACGCTTCTGTGTATGTATGCTTGTGGGTGCTTATGTGTGAAAATATCACAGCCATGTTTACTAATAAGTGAAATAAATTTTTATTTTTTAATGACATGTCAGAGGCTAATAACAGAATTGTTTGGGGGTTTCAGATTTTAAAAATAGTTAAGATGACTGGTTCATATACTCTTTTTTTACAGTTGTTGGCTGAGAGAGGAATGACAAATGCTCACTTGAGTGCTTTTTGGGGTCCACACAAAGATACGGCCTTCCCTCCCACACCCCACACCACCTACGCTGTGCATATGGGATTATGATTCGGGAATGAATCTGAGTAGTCCAAGTGCCTTCAAAGTGCAGCTTAATGGCTACCTGGCTCAGAAAGAGCCTGGTACATTCAGAAAGCTCAGAAGGTAGTGCTCTAACCTTCACTCATGCAGAGCACTTCATGAGAGCGGGGATGACTGGAAGAGTCGGCGTGGCAGAGAAAGCATGTGCCTTCACAGGGATGCAGGACCCACCTTGAGTTAAATAACAAAAGGAAGCTGAGCAAATCTCTGTCTGTAACTTAGTCTTTTTACCTAGAACAAAAAAGGGAGGAAGATGAGCCGGAACGGGGGTGGCCATCCACACTGCCTGGTGAGGCAGCCTGTGGTCTGCACTACCACGGTGCTCAATCTAGCTCCTATAATGGCTGTGCAGCCACTGCTAGCGTGAGGTGATATGTGTTTGAATTTACAGTGACTTGCAAACGCAGACGTGTGTAATTTATAGAACTGGTCCATGCGCAATTAGGAAACATGGTAGCTGAAGTGGTGTTCCCATCCTTTTTTCTAAGAAGCGGCACAGATTTGTGCTCTGAACTAATGAAGAGGCCTTCATATAAAATTAGAGATTGGGAAAGTATGTGCTAAAGCCTTCTTGGCTAGATAATTACTTTTTTATCATTATAATGACCTGTCATACTAACAAAGTTTTTTTTTCCAAAAAAGTTCATCAACCTGGTAAGGTAGGGGACTAGAAGAGAAAATCAATTGAAATCATAATTTCACAGGCTAGATATATTTTTAAATGTTACCCTGTAAGTGGTTGTATATCATTATATACTATTTCTATTACAAAAGTGGCAAATTATTAAAAATCCCAACCGATGAACTAAGTGTAGATCTTGGCTGGTGGACAGTACAGACAGTGACTATGTGTATGTATATCCATATGTAACTGCTTTTAGAGGGAGCAGAATTGTGTGTGTATTTATGATATTAAAATATTGAATCTGAAATATTGTTGCATACATTAGCTTTCAAATTGGTTTTGAGGAGAAGAGAGGAAGGGAACTGTATGTGAAGGAATAGTTGCTCATTTTCTTGCTCTCAGTTTTTAGAGGGAAATTATAATGTTCAATAACCAGTAAAAAGACAAGTAAAAGTTTTCCCTTTAAAATAACGGTGCACAGAGAATGAGTTCCACCATATTTAGAGACAGCAATTTTCTGTCTAATGGAATATCCATGAACAGTTAAGAGGTTTTCAGTAAGAAAATACTGTTTTCATACTTTTGCAAGACAATCCTTCCCCTCCCCCCTGTTTTTTTTTTTCTTTTAGATTTAGTGGCTGTTTCATTTTGTTGCTCTTAAGTCAGCCATGGATCAGAACAGTGGATGCAAAGAAGCGACAGAATTACAGATGGAGCTGGAATAAAATGGAAAGTAAAAGAGAAGGCGATGTCCTACAGAGGAACTTGCAAGGTAGATAAAGAACTTCTGTTTGCCGTTTGGTGGAATAGTTGTGTCTCCCAGTAGGCTGAGCAGTCTGGCTGATACATCCAGAGGGGACGGGTGTCAGGCTGGTGCAGGTGTCAGTGGCTGCCAGTGAGTGATTGCACCATCAGCCTCCTACCGTGATCCATCATGCGGGCCCAGCCGGTGAAGAATCACAGCCTCAGCAAGGTGCTGAGCCCAGCAACATATCATTAAACAAGGTTACTACCGGCAGATTTGTTCCCATGATCAATCTGGTCAATAACCGTTCCACCTCGCTGTACATTTTCCCCCCTTAAAACATAAACAAGTATTATGAAAGTGGTAGCAAAACAATGTAAAGCTTTAAGAAGACTTCATTTCTCCAATGGCAAGCTTCAGGTTTCTTGTAAATCCCTTATAAATCATGAAAAATAACCCTTTTACAAAAATTTATCCTCAGACTTATTCTCAGAGGTAATTCATATTTTATTACTTGAAGTTGTTTATTTCTGACTCATTCTTGGATGGATTTTTTTTCTTTTTAATTTTCAACCCCCAACATGGATTTCTAATATGTATTAGGATGTAGTGTGCTGTGTAATATCTATGTCAGTTTAGAGTCATCCATAAGTAATCTCCCAGAAGACAGAAATAAAACACTTTCTTCTGTAATTGCTTTGTTTTAACTCTAGTCTCTCGTATTAACCCTCTGTCAGATCTGAACAGACCTTCTCCCACCCTGGCTCACCCAGCATCATTGTGCTGTGCACAGACATTCCCACTTATGAAGTTCCCTGTGTTTGTATCCACCTGAAAGCAAAAACCTCCTCTCTGTGCTCACGGGGCCATTCACCTTTTCTGCTGTGATGATGGGTCGCAAACTCCTGGGCAGTAACTGGATGATCCTGGAGTCTCTCAGCAGATAGCAGCTCACCAAGAGGGTTATTAATACAGCCTTTGTGCCACACTCAGATAGTTGTGATATGAGAGGTGAGGGTCAAATCAGAGAATTTTATAAACTCATAGGCAGCATCAAATAAGGAGAATTTCTCCACAGCAGGGTACTGAGCTTTGGGAAAGAAGTAAAGGAGGCTATGGGGGAAAACAGAGCTGCCATTTCTCCATCGTCTCTTTTCCTAACACAGAAAAATCATGTGCTGATCAGAAATACAGATATGGGAAGGGGTTGAGAAAGGAGTATATGTCTATGGTAAATAGCAGAGTAGACTCTGAACTGGCGTTGTGTCTCTTTGGTAGCCATGCTAGTGACTGCATAACAGGTAATCCTCCTACTAACTACAGCTTGCAGAGCTGTGCACACCCCTGTTTAAGAACAGGCTGATGCATCTCAGTGTGATAGCAGGTAGATCACAGATGTCATTAGTAAAGCTTACTGTGCTCAGAAAGAAATGCAAACCAAGTCACTGTACCATACAAATACAGAAAGTAGTAATTGTCATGCTAATATTTGGCGGGGTCAGAGTTAGGCTGTCTGTATAAGGATAATTTTTGCTTTTGGATATTGCTGGGTGGATAGAAAAACTACCCTGAAATGTTATCTCCAGAAGAAAGTTGCCATTTTCTGCAGAATTAAAATAAAATCTTATTTTTACCTCAAATGTGATTTTTAAAGCAGTTTAGTTAAGTGGGTACAGAAGGCTGGATGAACACTTACTTGTGTTGACTTCCCTGTTTCTACCATATTCTAATCTAAAGGAAGAAGAAGCCAAGACAATATTCTGGGGAAATAAAGATAATTCTGCGATGGTTTCTTCCATTCGTTTGACTAAATCAGTTTTCAAGTCTCTCCGTGTAGACAGGTTGACCATGCCTGTGAATGAATGGCTGTTGCTAAACCTGTCTGACCTTCCCATCAATAAGGGTGAGACTGAGGGCTCAGGGGAAATGTGACACATGGTGCTCTCCTCTCCTTTGTACTTCAGGTCAAAAATTGCCTTGGATACAAAGTCAACACCTACAGCCAGACCCATAGTCCCCACAGCCTCCAAGCAGTTAATGCTCCATTGCTGCTTCAGTCCTAGGGGCTCCTCAGCGTTACAGGTACCTCAGTTACAAAACTGATGCTTTCCCAGATACCAAAAATTTGTGCTCCTTTATAGGCCCCCAGACATCTCAGTCTTGCTATAACTGCAGAGCCTGCATCATATTGTTATTCTTGTAGCAACAAAATCTTGCTATGAACAAAAAGGATATGTAGAGCCGAGAATTTATTGTTAGCAGAATTGAAATTTTAGCAGTCTGATCAAAATATTGTTATTAGTATATTAGTCCAGATTAATTCCTACAGAAGAAGAAAGGAAAGGAGGAAAGAAAGAAAGCAAAGGAAGGAAGGCAGAAAAGAGAAAGGAAGGAAGGCAGGCAGGAAGGAAGGAAGGAAGGGAATACTACTATACAGAAAAATTTTCAATAATACAGTTAGGTTGTTGTGTACATTTCCTAGTATCTATCCATTTTCCTGGTGCTATGCTCCTTTGGGTCCTAAGGTCAATGGCTTCAGCCTGGCATGTGCAGGGGGTGCAGTGAGTCACCAGCATCATGAGTCCTTCCTGAGGAGGAACAGGGTGTTAGTGGATGGTTTCTTCTTCCTCATGCAAGGATCCATTTGGGGTCATATTTAAATGTTTGCTAACATGCTTTTACATCTTGAGCTGAAACTCTACATTACATGTGGCTTTACTATGAATTATGCATTTTATGTAGGTTAGATACTTTTTCTTTCTCTTTGGTACCCCTAAAACTTGTTCAGTACAGCTCTAGGTCTATACTTCTGTCACTGACAGTTGGTGACAGAACAGTTGGTCATAGTCTTGGGGTCTCCAGTGCCAAACTTGTGCCCCATCTCTTATCATTCCATGCCTTCATCATCTTCACAGCATCTTGTGTCCCCTACTCCTCAAGGCCTCTCTCCTGGCACAACAGACCTGTGTTTCTCTACACTTCTTGTTGTGTTAGAGTACTAAGTATCTCATCCTGCACAGAAGACCTACTCGTTAATATTAACAAAATAAAAACTATGGTTGTACTATCTGAAGATAAGCCATAGTCAGCTGGTATTTGGAAAATCACTGTTATGGCTAAACGAAGAAACAAAGACCCAGGCAGGTCAAAAAAATTTCAGATAAAGTAAGTCTGAGAAGTCTCAGTCCTGAGGTCTTGCAGGGTTGATACAAAGCCCATGGCTTGTATCAATGATGGCAACACTGTATTACAAGGCTAGAGGGCTACAATCTTCTGCTAAGGTGCATGAAGCAGGCATCTTCTTGCCTTCCTCCAGGACCTGGTGGAGTATATCTAAACTCTGAAGATACTAGTCATTGACCATTTGGGCAGAGCCATACACAAAAGGTAACAGAAGTCATGGAATAAGATCTTGGCCCTGGGAAGTCAGTGGAGATCACCAGAGACTTGCAGGGAGATCAGGATTTTGAGCCTGGCTCCCTGTAAGGATGTAATGGTATTTAGGCTTTATCCTAGATGGTACTGAATTTATTAATCCCTACTCAAAATCTTAGGTAAATCGCCAGCCATACTGTAATAATTTTAGATGATTGAAAACATGGGTACGTCTCTAAATCTAGGCTGGCAGAATGACTATGAGATACTAGCTGTTTTCTAGGCTACCTCTTAGCTGAATGTCCATGAATCTTCTGTGTTTCTGATCAAGCAGAACCAGCATTAGAACTTCTCCCATGTCTCCTGATGCTTTCTTTGGTCCTGAAGGTCATGAAAGTGACAAGTTTGGGAACATTACCTGAACGTTCATGTTAGTTTTGGTTTTGAAGAGGTTCAGGACATTTCTTTTTCGAGTTCACTTCCCTAACATCAAAAGACATTTCACAATATTCAATATTTTAAAATAATATATTTCCTTAGGTTACATTTTAAAAGTGGATCATTCACTGCCTGCACTTGCGCATTTGAGAGGAGCTTTTATATTATCATATTATGGAAATAAATTCACAGTGATAGAGAACTAATCAGTTGTGGTGTTTTTTTCCATGTTTGTTTGTTTGCTTGCTTATTTGTTTAACCTACAGTGAATTCAGCTGCGGTAATCATTGCTGGTAAAGCCCGTATCAAGACCTCATCCACACAATCTGCCAATAGTGGACTTCTAGCCTGTATTGATATATGCACTAGAGAATTGATTGCCTGCCTGGGTAGATAAGAACATGTATTGTTCTTCAGTGGGTGTAGTGCATTACTCTTTCCTGGATAATGTGATCTCAGAATCCTTCTCAATAACACAATTCCACCAATCAAACCAGATGACAAAATATAAATTTTATGGAGTTGTAGTCCTCAATTCATAATCCTTTGGAAACGACAAATACAGATGAGTGAAGTTTCCCATAATGAAAAAACCATAAAATTTCACAGTCAGCCAAAGTTCTCTTTTTGATGCATTTCTTATGTTCATTCTTTTAGTTTTTCTAGAGATTTAATTTCCTTTTTCTGACAGTAATCCTGTGACTGTAGATCTAATTTTTCTGTTAGTTAGTAAAGAGTAAGTCCCAGAACTACTGAAGCTATTTAACGTAGTTAACACCTGGATGAGTTATGGCTTCAATGCTGCATGGGTTGTAGCTTCCTAATAGTCACGGGTCGTTCTTATGGTACAGAAATATCAAAGGTTGAAAGGAAGTCTAGTAATAAATAGTCAATACTACTGTAAAAGGATTTAAAGAATAAATTATGTTTACCCACATATTGTTACTAGCATTTTTTCTCTGTTACTAATTAGAAGCTGAAGGACATAATAAACTTCTATTAATCAATATGTTTTCTCATCATAGTTGTATGTACATTGCTCCGCTATAAAGTTATTTCTAACTGTTTTCAGAAGATGGGTGTCTATCTATTTGCGTTCAGATGCCAAAATGTCAATACACCTTTAAACCCACAAAAATAGGGAACTTCTTTATCCAATCCGCTAGAACGTTATTCAAGGTCATCCTAAAAATTTGTTTTCATATACTCAAAAGAGTATTACTGCAATCCTGAACTCCCTATTGTAAACCTTAGTGACATGCAGCCCACAAATCAGAAATTCTGCAAAAATAGCTCAACTACATCTTAGATAAAATTTATTCTCCGTGGAAATTTTGTATGAAAATCAATCAAGGAAATTTTCAGATTCATCTGGCATCTGCTGCTCACTATAAATTTAACCCTAACAAAACATAATGCACTCTGCATGGTACCTCATCCTGTATGTACAATTGTTTGCTTGAAACCTTAGTAACAGAGAGTAATAATATGTAATAATAGGAGGAAGTAAATGAAATTATTACAAATAATGAACAACTGGAACCCAGAATTAACATTTACAATGAATTTCTATGTTTCTTTTTACTATGCCTTCACCAAAAGGAAAAATAAATCTCGTTGTTGGCAAGTGACCATATTATACCAGCATTTTTATTCTCTTTAAGCTAAATCCTCATTGAAGTCAGTGGGGAGTTCTACTGAAAACTGAACGGAGCAATATAGTTTGTGGAATGGGCTGGTTGAGGAGGAATATTGCTGTTTATACTGGCCATTTCACAGCACTTGTCATTACCTTCCAATGGCAATAAGGTTACAAAGAAGCAGGGCTGTGAAAGATGTCCTTCCCAAAGGTGGTATGTGGCTCCACGCCAGACTTCATAGGCAACTGTTTGGAAATTGTTTCGCAGCCAAAGCAAGCTACAGCCTCAGGTTTTTAAAAGAAGTAAAATGTACAGATGTTGTCCATCAATGGCATAGAGAATTGTACCTACATGACCCAAATTCACTCTGAACAGACTAATTGCATTTATAAGAATATAGTGGTCGGTCAGCTGCATATTGGCAATCAGCCCTCATTGAGACAACTTTTCCTAAACCTAGACAATGTGTGTTAGTAACTTGGAACAGTTATCCTTTTTTCTTCCTTGCTCTCTTCCCCCTACTTCCAAAATGCTTTAAATTTGTTAGGTGTTTGCAAAATTTTTTCTCTGAGGCATATTTCCTCTCCATTCATTCTCTTCACTGCTGTCAAATCCAGGTTTAATTAATAATTTTCTAAAACATCTTAACTTGCATGAAACCTGTGAAGTGCCACAATGTCCTTTAGTCATTACAGAAGATTAACAGAAATTTGAAAATCATAGTGTCTCTTCAGTGTTATTTTTGGGAAAAGTATTAACCATGCCTGGCTTCAACACCCAAGAAACATGAATTCTGAAGTTTCCATGTCAGTGAGACTGAAGAAGAAAAATAATGACACAATACTGAAACAAAATCTTTAGAACATAAGAAGATGAAAATAGGGGAATAATTTCACCAGTTGAAATGTATTATGCTTACATAAAATAAATGCAAATCCGTGCCTGCACCTGGATAAACCCACTAATGAATCTGGGTTTTATTCCAGTTTTATGAAATGCTTTTCTATTACCTTTCCCTATTTGGGGAAGAGAAATAGTCCAGAGTGAACAAAATGTGCTGGTATGCCATAATAACACTTCAAGCAGATATACCAGACTTTCCCATGGAAGGCATTTGCAATGCAATAGTGGTATTTGAAATTCTGTACCAGTACCTCTGAATTCCCATTTCAGCCACAGCTCATACTTACATGGAACATGAACTGATCATGAGAAAACAGTAAAACTGACTGTACACAAAGTTCTCTGTAGGGGTCAATAACCTGAATAGAAAGGGAATGCTATATTTATCATTCAGTTCTTTCATTTCTAGTCATTCATGATGTTAGGAGAACACAATTTAAGTTTGACATGTTTTAAGTGAAATTTAAAAGGTCTGTAAAAGCAGATGGATAACACTTGCCGACTCATTAATAACCCAACAATAAATTGCAACCCACTAGTCAGGAATAAAATACTGAAGCAACTTTCGAGACCTGGTACCTACCTTTTCTTTGCTTTGTGCCATGTTACCATCACATCATAGCACATCATGGTTCTCGCTTATTTGAATGTCATTAATAAATGGGCATTACTTTTCTGTCCCTGCAACCGAAAAAGACTTGATGCCTCATGACTGAAAGAAAAACGGTTTGTCCCGATGATACCAGGGCACACATTTTCACATAAATAGCTGGTTATTGCTTCTTCAATGTTTTGCCAAAGTCAGTTTAGTATATTAAAATAACATATGATGTTGATGTCCAAGGTAGATGAGAGATTATTCTTATAGATGCCAGCTGCCATGACATGAAGCGGCTCCTGGCAGACTGAAGTCAGAATGAGAGAGGTCCTGTGCTGTTTGTGAGAAAAAGAGATGGCGATAAGTTGACCTTAACATTGAGCAGGGAGGGGCTGGGAGCCATAAGTCATAGATAAACCCAGGCAGTTTTGGAGAGGTCACTGATTAGTTGTATCCAGTTGATCTGCATTCACAATAGAAAGACCCTGCTGAACATGAAAGACAGATATGCTTGACCACATAGATATCATGCTGACCATATTCTTAGGGCACAATAATTTGTTGTGAGGCAAAACAATGTTTCTGTGCAGGAAAATTCCTAGCAAGATAAAGTTATGGGAGAGAACGATAAAATTTAAATGAACAGATATGTCTTACAGATGACAAGTTCAGCAGTCCAGTAAGGGAAAGACAGAAATAATATAGGTTTGACATCCAGGTTCCAGACCATATTTACTGACTGAAGGCAGAAAACAGGAGTTTTGAGGAGTGCATTTTGAATCACTTTTGCCACAGAAGCCTCTCAGACATGAAGGACAACCCTAAAGAAGCAAAAACTCAGAGATTCTGACTTACAAAGTTATTGGCTACTACCAGCCTTCCTTACTAAGATGCCCGTCCTCATGGTTTTCTGTGCATGTTTTGCCTACGTGATATTCAAATATTCTTGTGTCTCATAACAGAGAGAGCCATAAGCCTATCAGCTCTGTGCCCAGCAACAAGACCTTCCCTGGCTAAACAATGTAATACCAGCTTGGGGTTATCAGAGTGTGTAGGTATAGCCAGGTGGCTTATCAGAGACCTTGAACTTGGTACATGGTTAGAAAGACTGCTTGATATTTTTATCACAGATGTTTCTTTGCTTGGAGTGCTCTTCCTGCCTTGCCCTAAATTCTTATCAGCAAATGATTGTACATATCAATTAAAGTCAAGCATCCTATTAAAGGGAACCTGAATACCATCTATCTTTTCAAATACTTACAGAAAAAATATAATTTTTAAAACTGAGAAATATATAAACAATATATTGTTTCCTATTGGAATTTTATCATGCAGGACTTCTTCAGAATACAATGCAGGGGACAGAGCAAACAGGGAAGTGACAGAGAAGCAGGGAAGAGAGGTAATCTGTTGGGGGTAGGAATATTGTCCACCTCTTCATGATAAACTTAAGCAGTGTTTTGAAAAGTCTGCAAAGAAGTTAGAGAGGTCATTTCAAGTGACCTGGAGACATTGTCCTTGGTACTGCTTAAGGACAGTTACCTATATACAAGAGTGGACTATCATAGTGCTCTCCTTACTGCAGAAGATACTCCTTTCATCATTCTTATGACCTAGGGTGCTGGAAAGCTATTTTTTTATGTTCTTCTTTTTCTTCTCTCATTTTCTCTTCTTTTGTTTCATCTTCATATTTTGCTCTTTGAGTTTTTACCTATATACACATACACATACTTCATGCAAAATTATCTGTAAAACTATATGAAATAAAAATATAAAATATGAGTTTTGTGTGAATATACAAAAATATTTGTGTATATGCCGATCATATATATCATAACATGTTCCCAAATTGATGTATCATATGTTACATCATATCATATATGAATGAACAGGTGAAAATTTTCTAATTAATCTTTTCTAATACAACTTTCTGCAAGGTGGGATTTTGCATTTTGCAGAACCATGACTGCCTGAAACAGAGCAATGGAGGCAAGGATGCAAATTAATACATCAGTGGGTTATAAGATATATTCATCATCTACACTGGATGAAAAATATAGCTAATATTCATAATATTCAGGAAAATCTGTAACCGAGTTACCCTTTTCTCATTTTTCTGATTCATCTGCAAGACTCAAAGATGCAGGATACATGGGAAAAATCAGCTCACTGATATTGAAGGGTGAATTTAATCACTTTTGAAGAATGATAAAATTGGAAGTTGATGTGGAGAGAATTTATCAGTATTTTGCACTTTCATATTTAAGACATAAACTGATAAGCAGACAAGATCAGAAAAGTGAATCTAAGTCCATTTGTGTGTATCTGCCAATTTGGCACATATCCTACTTCTGAAACATTAATTTTTGGCAATTCTTAGAAGATATTTTCAAGAAAGAATATGTCATTAGCCTGTTTCAGTATGTGAAACTTTTGTGATAGATATGTTTTTGAATTTGTATATATTTATTGAAAACCTCCACATTAGTTAAAATTCTTTGAATGACAAAATAGAAAAAACCACTGAAGGAAATATGATACTGTCTGAACTAAACATAACATCCCCTCAAACCCAAACATTCCCAAGGTTATCATGTCTCTCTTCTCCTTGAAGTACTCTCAGAAAAGCCTCTCTGCAGACCTGTTTCCCCACTCATGGGCACACTGTGCTAAGGGCAGAAATAATTGCAATAGGTGGTGGGAAAGACGTCTCAGTACATGTTTAAAGGAGTTTCATATGGACTTTTGCTCACAGGTACAAATCATGCTTGCTGGCTATTCAACCATGCTTTGTTATATCCCTAATACTATAAGTCACAGAGGAGCTCTCCCCATGCTTTTCCTTGTTAGGTTTTCAGGAGGCAAAATCCAGGCAGCTGGTTCCTGTCCTGTGATCACACTGTTGGCTGTGTTTTTTCTCTTGTGTATCTATATGCTGTGCCAGCCAAAATTTACCTACTACTGCTTTCACACCGACCTCATAATCACTTCAACAACACATGCCAAATTTTATTGCATACCTTTTTCATGAAGAAATTTCTCTCCTCTTTCATCCAGTTCATACCTACCCGCTTACCATGAACTTCAGAAACCAGCTTGGTTAGTCCTGGTGGAGGGAAAATGGGAAGTTCACTTGAATACATCAAATAAATGTTGAAGTCACTGAAAAGAGGCAAGCATATAGATAAATGTTTTTTGCATTTGGAGAACTTGGGTTTAAACACTGATCATTATATCATCAGTAGTTCAAACAACAGAAGTAAAGATCAGCTCTTTAAAAAGCTCTCTAATAAAGTTTGATGGCTGCTTTTTACCAAATCTAAATTTAGGATTCCACCAGGTATGACTGAGTGTTGCTATTAATTGAAGATTTCTTTTTCATACGCTTACAGGAAATGCATTCTTCATGTTATACAATTATATTAACTGGTAAGTCTTTTGCATTTAACGTGCAGTGACTTGGATATTTATGGAGTGATTCTTTTTTAAAGCAATATGATTCACCTGTGATTTCATCTGTCTGAATCATATACTTTCAAAACCAAGATTTCACCCTTCATATTTGAAAAAATGTAAGTTGTTTATTATCTTTAATTTAAAAGAAATTTTAGTAATTTTCTCTGCACTTCTTCTGCATTTGATACCTACAGTTTTATAAGCAACTTGCTTCGTTTGACATTAATAATTTTAATGCTCATAACCTGCAATAAGGAATAATTACTGAAAACTGAAGATGGTCCCAAATTAGGACTTCTGGATACAGCTTAAAATCTTTCTCCAAAACATTGAGGCATTCAGCTTTGAGGAGTCATGAAGTTCAACTCAGAATCCAGAACACCTGGTAGTAAAGCTGTGTTTCTGACCTGTGGACAGAGATCAAGCTGTGAAAAGCTTTAGTTTGGTTGCATGTTCAAGGTACTTGGGTAATAGATACTTCTCCAGAGTGGACATCCGTGCTCTGTTAGAAAGAAAGCCTTTTTGGTGTGCCCCATGGGACTGAAAGGCTGGGCCAGGGGAGTCAGGCCCATTGCTGGGACTGTCCAACATCCACAGACCAAAGAGACCATACAAGTCTTGAGGTCCCCATAGAAAGTGCAGGGGTGAGGGTATACCCGCATAGGTTGTAGTAAATGATCAGTTGTAGTTCTGTGGGCTGTCAACCTGTTTACAGCTATTTGTATGCTTGAGAGCAGTGTAGGGTAAGAAATGAAATTCCCTTAAAGGTTTCTTTCCAGACAAATAGTTTTAGGCTCAAAGTCTGCCTGTGGAGTTAAGAAAACGCCATCACCAATAGCTCCATGCATGAGAAGGTAGCCTCTCTGTCCAAAGCCCTCAGCTAGAACTGCTTTGTGATGTTCTCAGTGCAACTGGCAAGAAGGAGTGCATACCGGCCCTCACATCCTGAGGACCCTCAATTGGTTGCTCCAAGGAAGGTGTAAACAGAAGCAGGCTTTGTTCATTGGGGTAGGTACCTCCTGTTTTGGAGGGCAGAATGCCTTTTGCCTTATATGCCCAGCAGAAAGGATGGCCTGAGGTGTTCAGCCTTGTGTCTCATTTGAGCAACGAAACACGTGCCACTGTACTGCTGATGGGAACATAACTGCTTACATGAAAGAGGATCATTGAGATATGAGGCATGCTGTACTGAGGCTGCGGTGAGGTTAGAAGTGTTGACATTCCAATAAAAGCTCCATGTAAAAATGTTTAGTTAGTATAAAAGCCATTGATGAAAAATCTAAGGAAGGGCTAGATGTCATGATGGTTAATCCTCCTCTCTAGTATCTGACCTCTGTAAGGCTGGAAGTAAAATAAGTTAAATGAACTCTGCATAATTCCTTGTGGTTATCTGTCTTGAAACCACCTCATGATTCAGCACTTGTGTCAGCCTGCTTGGGGGAGGCCCTGCTGCGAGAGCAGAGGGGTGTGGCAGACCAGGACCAAGGCATAACCTGCTGGTGACCGTAAGAGAGAGGACATTTATACCATACCTGCCTACACTATGTCTTTCTTCTCCTCTGATGATGCTGGCTCCAGATTCTGGGTGTTTGAGGACACAGTCATTTGCTGTGCTCCAGCTTTGCGAGAGAATTTTTCAATTTTTGACAAGGCCCTTAGAATCACATTGCAGAGGAAAGGGTGTATTATAATTATCAATATCAATAGTAATAAAAGTTTATTAAAGGTCATTAAAATGAAAGGAGATGGCTATAGATCCCATCACTCTGAATTGACTCCCTCCTCTTGTGTTAATTAGAAAACTCAGATAATGGTTCTATGGGGGAGTGCAGGGGAAATTTAATTACGAAAGTTTAATGGGGCACTATCTACTTCCTGCCAGATTAAAAACTGATGATTTACACTATTTTAGATACTACTGTGGGCTTGCTAACAAAACATGTTGCAGAACAAAGTGTAATGCAAGACTTCACTCAGAATATTTTTCTCATTTTTAAAACAAAGACATAATCAGGCAGACCTGAAAACCAAACAGCTGTGACAGAGCTGTGACCACTAAAAAGCAAAAGGAACTACAAGCAGT
The DNA here is from genome assembly GCF_949628215.1 of Phalacrocorax aristotelis. Taxonomy (NCBI): domain Eukaryota; kingdom Metazoa; phylum Chordata; class Aves; order Suliformes; family Phalacrocoracidae; genus Phalacrocorax; species Phalacrocorax aristotelis. The sequence goes on from NC_134278.1 coordinate 103,490,162, forward strand.
GTTTGTTAGTTTCTTCAGTTTATTATTTATTACAACCAAATGAAGAACACATTTGCATAAGCAGAAATGTCTGTTTCTTCAAAATAAAAAAAAAGAAAGAAAGGAAGAAAGGAAGAAAGGAAGGAAGGAAGAAAGAAAGAGAGAAAGAAAGAAAGAGAGAAAGAAAGAAAGAGAGAAAAGAGAGAAAGAGAGAGAGAAAGAGAGAAAGAGAAAGAGAGAAAGAAAGAGAAGATAAGAGAGAAAGAGAGAAAGAAAAGAGAGAGAAAGATGAGAAAGAGAGAGAAAGAAAGAGAGAAAGAGAGAAAGAGAAAGAGAGAAAGAAAGCAAGAAAGAAAGAAAGAGAAAGAAAGAGAGAGATAGAGAGAAAGAGAGAAAGAAAGAAAGAGAAAGAAAGAGAGAAAGAGAGAAAGAAAAGAAAGAAAGAGAAAGAAAGAAAGAAAGAAAGAAAGAAAGAAAGAAAGAAAGAAAGAAAGAAAGAAAGAAAGAGAAAGAGAGAGAGAGAAAGAGAAAGAAAGAAAGAAAGAAAGAAAGAAAGAAAGAAAGAAAGAAAGAAAGAAAGAAAGAAAGAAAGAAAGAAAGAAAGAAAGAAAGAAAGAAGAAAGAGAGAAAGTGAGAAAGAGAGAAAGAAAGAAGAAGAGAAGAGAAAGAAAGAAAGAAAGAAAGAAAGAAAGAAAGAAAGAAAGAAGAAAGAAAGAAAGAAAGAGAGAAAGAGAGAAAGAAGAGAGAGAGAGAAAGAAAGAGAGAAGAGAGAAAGAGAGAAAGAGAGAGAAGAGAGAAAGAAAGAGAAGAAGAAGGAGAGAAAGAAAGAAAGAGAGAAAGAGAGAAGAGAAAGAAAGAAAGAAAGAGAAAGAAAGAAAGAAAGAAAGAAAGAAAGAAAGAAAGAAAGAAAGAAAGAAAGAAAGAAAGAAAGAAAGAAAGAAAGAAAGAAAGAAAGAAAGAAAGAAAGAAAGAAAGAAGAAAGAAAGAAAGAAAGAAAGAAAGAAAGAAAGAAAGAGAGAAAGAAAGAAAGAAAGAAAGAGCCAATTCAGATTAGCTGTGAGGTAATTTATCAGTTATTGAGGAAATCTGGAAAAGTCACCGTTAATTTTTAGAAGATCTTAGATTAGAATTTATGTTCACAAATATACAGTCAGGCTCTTCAGTCCGTGGTCTTCATCCCATGAAATTTCATGGCAGTTTTTAATAAACAGATATTTAGTAAATTATTATGTAATATTTTTGTCTTAAAACATGAGTGTTACATTTTGAGAAATCAAAATGTTTATGGCATAAGTGTGAAACAGATAAAATTGGTTTACTTTAAGTCCCCATATTCAGATGCCATAGACACCCAATTTATGGGGAGTTACGACTAGTCTGAACCTCAAAATTATTCACTTTTTGGGGAAGGTTGAAACCTGGCACTTGAAGTTAGTGTCTATTTTTGAAACATTAGTCTCTAAGCTATTAAGAGTGATACTTCAGCAGAGTCTGCAAAGCAGCTCCAGGAATCTTTCTTCAAGTCCTCTGTTCTACCAACTGTTTCCATTTAATGCAGTGGCTTATTATTAAATTTAACTCCTCTCCTTAGCAAGCTCTATTTTTAGTGAAAGCACTGTATCTTATCCAAGTACAATTGACATATAAATTTCCAGCTGCACTTCTTTTAGAATTAAATTATTAACATTAAAGGGTTTTTCTATCAAAAAAGTGGAACAAAAATATGATGTATCAAATCCTATATTTTAAAAGAGAAGGTAAAAAAAGAGGAGGGAAAAGAAAAAGAGAATCAATGCCCAAAAGCAAAACAAAACAAAAACCCCTAATGTACTCTGTTTCCTTTTCTGGATTGGTTTTGGTGTCCAAAAGTTGAGAACTCAGCATTATAAAACCAGGGCTGGTTGTCAGTTCTAATTTAGGTAGATGTAGACGGTTTTATACAGCAGCTTTGTGGCCTGGAGCTGTCTGTCTTGCAGTCAGAGGCCCACTGTGTCAGCTGCATGTCCTTGAACATTTCAGGTAGAATGTAGCTCTGGGAATTGCCATCCTCCTGCACTTCAGGTGTGTAAACAAAGTCTCCTACCTTTACTAATTTATTACTAGGTAATGAAACAACATAAAGGAGAAAAAAAAAAAAAGAAAAGGTGTTTGAACAGCACTGTTCTTTATGTTCTTCAAAGACCTTAAACCACCTGGATGTACACAGGTTGGGAAATACTCATTTTTCTTGATCTTTTCCACAGAAACAGGGTTTGCCCACCTGCTCTGCAGTTTGGGTCTCTCATCTTGCCCACCCATATAGCACATTAAAATCTATTTATGCAATGGATATCAGTTAAAGCTAAATACATTTGCATCAACATAGAACCCAGCCATTACTGAGCATGGTAGCCTTCTATGTTTTGAAGGTGCATCTAAATTTGTAAATAGTGTAAAAAAATGACGGGGCATTATGGATGTCTAGACTTCACTTGTCTAAGCTTCAAATATGTAATGCTGGATAGACACCAAAATCGAGTGGATGTCTTCAGAAATATGATTGAGAAAAGCACGCATAGGAACATTTGTGTGCCTTTTATTTGCAGTGAATAATTCACAGCTAAGCTCTGTAAAGTATTAGTCATTTCACATCACTGTAACCACCAAACCTCAGGAAAAAAGAACTTACTCTTTGAGAAGTTACTTACTTTATTAAGACAGCTGTTACAGCTATAGAACTTCATTCCTTTGGTAGTTTAGATAAAGAGAGAGAGAGACAGAGAGAGAAAGAAAAAATATTTAAGCTGATTTCAAGCATGGTTTTTTTTCTTGTTATTGCAATCCTTTATTTGGCTAAGATAGCACCATAATTAGTCTCAATGCACTAATAAGTTGTTGGTTTTTTCCAGACACTTAATAAGGACCATTCATTCTCCCAGGGGATCACAACCTGAAATCTTGCTGAAAGACTGGTGCTACAACAGAGGACAAAGAGAAAAGAGGTGAATTAACTGGGAAAAATGCCAGTTACTGTCTTGATCACATGAGTGACCATATGCTAAATGACACAATAAAATGAATGGATGCATAGTGTGTTGATTTAGTTGCTTTCTTTGCCCTTTTCTTTCTTGTTTGATTGTACATGATGTAATCATTCCACATGGAGGAGTGTCCACTGTTTCCTTACCATGTCCACTATTGTGGGAATAATTGGAATGTGATCCAGTCTTTGACACTCATTTTACTAAAATGAGGGACTGAAAACCCTACTAAAGTGATACAGAGCTATGAATTTAAGGCTTCAGCACTCTGAAGTGTTATGGGCCAGAGCTTCACTGGAGCAAATTGGTGAAGCTACTTTAACATCAGGAAAACTCTTCAGACGTACATATGCTAGTGAGGGATCTCTCCCCTTTGTATCAATGGATTTGCCTACTAGCATAAATTTGGATTTGGCTGAAAGGAGAAGCCAGCGATCTTTTCTTGGCAATTCCTGAAAGCCAGACACTTCCCTGAGCATAAATGTGGATCTGGCAACCTTTATGCTCCGAGCTGCATCAGATCTTGGGATATGGATGTGATCCTGCAAGATGGTGAAGAGGACTCATGTACTGCCCAGCGTGTCGGGCTCCTCCTGCCAAGTGCGCACACAGATGTTACATGCACTTCCAGCTGGGAATTCAAGTGGACAGTTCCAAGTAGAGAGCTTGGCAATCAAATACTAAAGTGTTAAGATGCAGACTCTGTGCTCTTTTTAGCAGAAGAAATTCAGAAATCTGGATCTAGTACCAAAGGTGGAAAAAAAACCACACTGTGGCTCCATGCCAGTTTTATTAAAGACATTCATCTCAATATTTTCAGGAGTGTCTCTAATCCCCTATGCTTTGTCTACTTATGTGTTTTTTTCCACATTAATAATGCCAGATAATTATCGAAATATGATTCCAATGTTTGATTTTTCAGCTGGTTATATGACCGACGGCAAAAGAAGGGATGAATGCACAGATAAATACAAATATATTAAATGAATATGAATCTGCTCTGCTTTTCCAGAGAGAAAGTAGTTAAAGAAGATGACTCTTGCATAATTCCAGATTATTTAAACTGAAAACTCTGTGTGGAAACAACTGTTTTTTGTTATGTATTTGTTAAGCCTAACCGCCAGAGGATTGCCAGCACAGACTGCAGTATTAATCATGAAAGCCAGGGCTTCTTACAAGTCAAACCACAGGAATTTTTTTTACTGCATATTGATTTTGAACAAACAAGTTACCTAGACAATTAAACAAGTTAAACAAAATTTATATTGTTTCAGGCAATTATCCACGTGTGCTGACCTCATTTGGGGAAATAAACCATTTCACATTTTATTACTCAGAGTGTCAATGAAAAAATATTCAGGTGATATCTCATTAATGGTTTCATTTTCCCAAACATTGTACAAAGTCACTGCAATACAATGCCAAGTCAATCTACCCATTTGATCTCATATAACCTTCAGGGAACATTAATAAAATTCTGACACAGATATGCCCTCTGTCAGTCTCTTTTTAGGCATACAGGTGCTTAAATGTCCTTTACATCCCACTGAATGGGACTTACGTTTAACTTTAAGCACAAATGTCAATACTTTTCTGGACTGGGATACTTGGTGGAATGAAGGCCTCTGCATCAGAATAAACATAGTGGTTGATAAGAGTGTACACAGAGAATTTTGATTTGGGTTTACACAACCTGTGGTATCATGAGGTTAGAAAATCAAATTGCTAGAGCAAGTTAGCATATTCTTGTACCGCCAGCTGTGTTCTACTATTTGCACAATTTCCTTCTTTTTCAGAGACTCAACATGTATTATAAAGTATTTCTAAAGATTTTCAAACATTTCATTCAAGGACTGAGTTTTGTCAGTGAAGGGAGAAGAAAAAGAGCTTTTACAATTTTCTAGCAACTCGATAGCAAAGGCATTTAGGACTCCCAGAGGAAGACTGGAAAAATCTATCAGCTGTTGTAGAATGTGCCTTATAGTGGAAGGAGCTTAGCATGAAACACATGCAATCAATGATGGGATACTTGAACTTTGCTTGTACAGTTATCTCCTTAGGGAAGGTATTCTGTAGGTGTTGAACTGCTTTTTCCAAGATCAAGAAGCCACAGAAATAAATGAAAGTGATTTCTTTTTTTTTTTTTTTTTTTTTTAAACCTTGGCTGAGCATGGAGGAATGTGGCAGACTGTTCCTGAATGCTGTGATTTAAAGTCACCAGGGCAGTTGCAATGGCTCAGTCACTGAACATACGAGTGTTATCAGATCCCAGGCAGGTAAAAGTCAATATGGGAACTGGGAACTTTTTGCAGGCACCCTGGTTTGTTTTGCCATGTTCCTTTGGCTCATTTGTGCAATGGGGAAAGTACTACTGACAATAGCTGACATTAAAAAACTTACTTTTCCAGCTCTTGCTGCACAGTTCCCACAGATCCTCCTCACTCCCTCTAGCCATGCCTGTGTCCTGCTCTGACGGCTTCTGTGATTTATCCAATGATAAGGGCAGACGAAGGGACAGGAAACCAGGGCTGCCTTAGCTGAGCACCTTGCCAGTTGATTACTCAATTACACTGCATCTTTATTGCTTTTTCTCTGCCTTGGTGAATCTTGTAGTCTTTTCTGTACAGTGTGTCACTTCCATAAGAGTGGGGAGGATTCCCCAACAGATTCGTGCTTAGCGAATTCTTCTGGGAGGTGAAGATATATTTTTGTAATCTATTTGTATATGCTTTTGTGGATTGGTGACATAATGTCATCAAAAATCCATTAAAATAAACAAAAGACCAACCATGATCTTGTAATCAGATTTTTCTTTTTTTAGTGTTTGGCAGAGGGAAGATGAGTCTTGCAAACTCCACAGTCTTCAGAATACCAACTCTTTTTAAATAACTCATTAAAATGATGCCTCCACAAACTAGTCCAAGACAAATACGTTCTATTCTGAACTTGACTGGACATAGCGCACTTTGTGTCTCATCTGGGTAAAATTCCTGGAAAGGTGAGAAGAACAAGCAGATTAACGTCTTGGTTCAGAAGACATCTCAGGGAAGGCTGCCCATACGGATGTGTGAGGGGAAGTCAGATCATCAGTCTTCAGCTTCTTCCTGAAACCAGAGAAGTACACCAGACCTGACGGCTCTTCACCTACTAGAGGTGAAAAGCCACAAAGTTTGCAAATACATTTTTTTGATTAAATTTTGATGTAATAATTTACTTTTTAAAATTATCTTTCATATACAGGGAGACCTCCTAACCCCTTTGAACTCCTATTTTGAGGCAGATACAACTTTTGGCATAGACCACACAGGCAGCTCTGCAAGGTAGCAGACTGTTGGGGCAAGAAATCATGGATACATGCAGTACTGAAGACTCCCGTAGCAAAAGCCCACCTTCCTTGGATCTGGCAGAGCAAATCCCCAGGCTGGTTCCCTCTGTAGGTTCTCAGTCTCTCCTTTACCCCAGTGACAAGTTGCAGGAGTCCCCTGCTCGCCATGACCTGCCTCCTGCAAGCTCCCAGCAGATGGTGGAGCAGCTGTTTCTGCCTTGGCTGCCCCAGAAGGGAAGGGGAGAGAGGAGTAAGGAAGGAAAGGAGGCAGATCAGGTGCTTGTTGTCCCCAACTCTTCCTCTGGCCATCAGTGCCACACTGGGCCTGTGCTCAGCACTGATGGAGAGGCGGAGACTGGCAGCCCATCTTGCTGTGCAAGTGTTGAGTCTTTTGAATGTGTACAGTAATAAACAGGGCTAAGAAGTTGCACAGTTTCAGAGCTGGAAGACACCAGGGAGAAGACAGTGCCTGGGAGACTCATTTTGCCGCTGCCGCAAAATAACCTTTGCCTAACCTGCTGGAGAAGCCTTAATCCTCTGTGAACTGTGAATTTTTGCACTATGGCTGTTTCTGTAGAGGTTGGTGCCACCACCAGTCAAGCATTTATGAAGAAAAACCTCAGTGAGAAAGTTTCTCAGTCAAATTAAATGGTGTATTAGAAAATGGTGTATTAGAAAAGGAGTCTTGCCTTTGGTGAGCGATCTGAAACTTTCTTCTCTACCTTCTGGTCAACAGGAGACTCTTTTGCTAAACAGTGCTATTAGCATCTCTGTCCCAGTAACTGTTGGCGACAGAGGCTGGGAGACAAGGGTTCACTCACCCATGAAGAGGAAGAGCAAGCGATTGAAGAGGAAACTTTATAACTAGTGCTGAGGACATGGATCACATATTAGATGATGAATTTGTTTCAATATCAAGATATTCTGTAATTGGTACATGTAACAAATGAACAGCTGCCTTCTTAATATCCTCTTTAGGATTTATAAGTGAATCTGTTTAAGATTGTGTTAGGATTGATTATTTTCATGTTAATAGTATGATCTAACATATTTTGTGATCTAATATGCTTTTCAGTACTGTGTCTAACTTGTTGGTTTGATCCAGCCTGACAGCTGAATTGCTCTCTTCATAGGTTAGTAATTATGACTTTGGTGACATACAGTTTTCAATGTTATTTTTGTTTAAGTAGCTTAATAAAAGGAATAAAATCAAAGCCAGGAATATTTTTTCAGTAAGTAAAATGGGTCTCAGACCTCTGATGACCTGGGTGTAGATCATCCAATCAGCCTAAAAGCTCCCCCCAATAAATCCTTTGTCTCACAGGAAAAGTATGTGAACTGGAAATTTACTTGAAAACACCACAATAAATATGTTTGTTCAGGGAAAATTAAAAGAGGTGAAGCAAGATGCCTGACATGACTTCAGTTTTGAGGAAAAACCTGTTTGTGTCTAATACATTGCAGAAATTGCTCAAGAACATTTTGTCCTTGTGTAAGGATTGCCCTGTAATGCTGCTAATGTCCTTAGGTTGAGACCTTGGGTTATCGGCTGTGTATGTGCCGATCATGCAAGTTAAAACTGATTTTTTTTAAAATGTAGTTTTTGTCTTTGTGGGTTCATGACACTTGTTCCTTGAAGCCAGATCTTCTTCCCCTGCATTTTCTTTTCTTTCTCCTTTTGGCCTGACTTGCTTCCACCGTGGGCTGAACACGCTTCCCAATAGCAGTGAAACCTCCAGATGGCACATTACCAACTTCTCATAAATTAGAAGAGAAGAGATGTGTAAGGCATTGGAATTCTTTGCGGTTTAGGTTTATAGGGTTTACAATAAATTCAGTCAGATGGGGAGGGTCATTATGTACCAGTGGAATGCAGATAAGATTGTGCTGCTTTTATTTTTTTCTTAAAATTGCCATGAGATAACCTCTTGAAGGCTGCAGAAAGTGTTCTGCTCTTGGAGGTGTCTTTGATTTCACATACGCAGATCCTGTAGGAAAGGCAATCCAGAGCCAGATCAGAAAACAGGAAACTATACTCATAATTTGTGCCCAGTTGTGCAATACTTTGATACGCCATACAAGTCATGCAAGCCTTGACTGTTCACGCTCTGCCAAATAATGGCCTCGAAGCCAGATCAGGGCAAACCACAGCTCTAATTAAATATGGTAAAAGCTTTCCCTGAACAAGGGCTGCAGAACAAGAGCCATTCAGATCAGGCAGAACAGCATATTAGTGCCACATCACAGAATCCTTTCCATTGGCAGGCTCAGAATCAGCCTGCCTGATTATGAATTTGCACCAGTTATTAAGAGACAATCAAAGAAAAGCAATGCCATGAAAAATGTGCGATGAAACAAAGCACTCTGTTCTGAAGGAAAACAGAAGAATAAGAAAGGTGTTCGTTGTATTTCTTAAGCTGCCACTTTGTTTCATCAAGGGTCAGAACATCATTTCTCCTAATCACCTGGTTAGGCCCCCAAATGTATCCCTGTTAAGTGGAATTCTTTGCTAACACTGTCCTGATTAATTAAGAAGCAGTCTTTCCCATTCACTGTCATCAGTGACCTATCATTCAGTGTCACTATTCTTCACTGTCATTAAGTAGAGTATGCATATACTGTAATAGGTAAGATGATTTCGGAGACAACTATTGATCCTTTCCCAGTGGTCTATTGCTAGTTAATGAGCATTAGTTTCTTTAATGATGTTTAATGTTGGTGAGTTATTTTTAAGTGATACATGGCCTGACCCTGGAAAGTGCTGAACGCCCTTAACTCCTATTGACTTCGGTGAGAGTTGAGGGCACTCATGAGATCAGCCCATAGGTCTTGTGTCTGAAATGGTAGCGAAAGCTTCTCTGTGCATTCAGGCAGGGGTTAGCAATGCTCTACAGCCAGAGAATGGAGCAGGTTTTCATAGAAGGAATTGTAAAGTCTTGTTTTCCTTTCTATTGTTGAAATGGCCAGCTCTCAAGTGACAGAACAATTTCTACATAGGACAAACACCACTATTCTGCCAGCTCTTGCCTTCCTCTTATTTTCTTCCTATACCTGTCACTGTCCTCTAGCTTATTCCTTTGCCAATGTGAAGAAAGAGGCATCTCTCAAACTCATACCCGCCATCCTGCTTGCCTTCCCACATTCCCTCTACTTCCAAATTAAGTGGACAGTCTGTCACAATTACCTTGAGTTACTCCAATTCTTCTAAACCTCTTCCAGCTGTTTTTCATTTCTACACTCTGCTAGAACTGCCTTTATTACCAAAAGCTGCCCCTTGGCAAAATCTCAAAGTCGAAATTTCTTCTCCTCCTCTTTGACCTTATAATTTTTTGTGAATATAATACTGTTCTGCTCGGTATATTGTTCTGCCCATGCCTTCCCCAGTGCCTCTTCTGTTTGCACTGCTATTCATTACTTTATCATCCCTTTGGTGTGCATTCCCCCTCCCTTTCCCAACCCTCTGTCCACAGTGCTCCATCCTATGACCCCCTCTTCAAACAATCAACATTTTAAAAAATGTAGGACAAAAAATATTTGCTCTCTCAATCTTTGCATGTGCAATTTGCTCCCATAATATTTGGCTAATATGTGCAAGCCTTGTGGCACATAAGATTCAGTCCTAGGTGATTTTGAGTTTTTTCTTACATAAAAGAGATGATGTCCTTAAATCCTTGCACATAAGAAAAGTACAGGGCTGGGAAAAGAAATATATTTGAGAACAGAACTTCTCTCCCAGAGACATGGGCAACACTGATTTCTGTCAGTGGGAAATACTGTAACATTCTGCGTGGAGGTGTAAGGGTTACTGTTGGTCCCCTTATGGAGGACCAAAAGGATAAAATTTATTTACTTAATTTTTCATTTTTAAAGTATTGTGCAATGGAAATTATGGTAACTATCCCACCAGGTTTTATAAAAAATGTGTTAAAGAAATAGTCCAAATCTGAACAACTGATAACTTTTGGAGAAATTCTAAGACAAGGTAGGTGTGCTGTGACATGTGTGCCTGACAGTCAAATTTATCAGTTTGGTGGGTAGCTTCACATAGAGTAGAACAAGGAGAAAATACATCCTTGGCAGGCCTGTCTTGAAGAATAAGTATCAGAGATGGTTCATGTTAGAATTAATCCCCCGAGAAGGAGATCAATGTGCAGATGATGCAATTGTAATAAGAAGATAAGTTGTACAGATACATATCTTTGTCCTGTGCAAGCATAATTTATTGCATGGACATTGTCTGTACACTGGAAGGGGGTGGGGAAATGCAATGCTGCACAGTGCAAGTAAATTTAGAGACACTTCTTATTCATCTGTAATCAACAGGCTGGTTTTTGTCCCTTTATCTGATCAGATCACCAATTCGTATTCTTTTCATGTAACATATTAGTACATATGAAAGTTGGAACGAAGAAAAACATGAAAAAAAGAATGAGTTGCTCTTTTTGCTCTGCAGCAAACTCTTACTTTCTGGTCAGCAGACATAGCCATGGTACTCCCGTTGGCCCTGTGGCATCCTGTTACAGCTTGGTGTGCTGTGCCGGAGCGGGTCCCAGCAGCCGGCCAGACCAAGTCTCCCTCTGGGTGACTGCATGCTCGCTCACCACTGGTTTGTTAAAAAAGCCTGGGAAGTGCTCTGCTCCCAACAGTTGCTGTTCTCACTAATAATGACAGCCCTCCAGATGAAAACATACCTTGCAGGGCTGACAAGTAACCTCACTGTCTCTGAGGAGGATGGCAATTGCTGGACAGTGTTGCTTATTTTGGATCCTGATAGCTTTCTTTACCTCTGGGTGCCACTGAGAAGGGGGTTTATGCTAGAGAAAGGGTTAACTGGGATTCTCTATATTGTGTTCCTATTTCCTTTCCCTCCCTTCAGCTCCTTCACAAAATGTTAATCTAATTGTGATAGTATCACTTTGATGACAATATGACAAGACAGACAAATTTGATTTTATTCTCCACAGAGCAAAGCATATGCTGCTTGGGAGACTTTGACAGAGAGAAGGACATAAAACAAATGGAGTTCATGAATATACAATTTTTATTGTACACAGTAGTGACATCCAAACTTCAGAGAATAGGTGGGTGAGACTTATGCTTTACTATTGAGATTAATGGGTACGTAAAAAAGTGCCAACAGAGAGTACTACAGTTTATGTTAAAAATGTCGACGTGGCTAAGAATAATTTTCTTCTCAAGATGAATGATGCATTTAATGGCTGTGAGACATTCATGCCCAGTAGCAGTTCCTCAAAAGTAATTTTTTGTTGTTATTGTAAATTATATAATCTTAACTGCAATTATAGCCCTGTTTAGGTAAAGGTCAAGTTAGTACAGTGGATGGTTATAAACTAAGAGGGAAATTGGTAAATTTATTCCCTTGATGAAAGCTTATGAATGATTTTAAGCAAGATAATTTTTTTGTAACTCTATTTCTACTTTAATGTAATATAGCAAGTAAAGACAGCGCACATTAACAAAGGGTAAATTAGATTTGTCTAAGTAAACATGTATCTGCGATAGGAATAGTGTTGCTGTAGTAAGGACAGTCTGAAGGTTAAGCGCTCCATGTAAATGGTATAGATTCATTTTCGTGGAAAGCAAAAGGAGGGACAACCTCTGAAAAATTGCCTTTGATGGAATGTAATCTCTGCTCTCCTGAGCAACACATGAATACTCTGCAACACATGAAACTGTTACCCACCTCTCGGTCGTAAGAAATTGGTTAGAGTCCTTTTAGTTTCAAAAGCCTGCCCTTAAACAATGAAGTATTCCTTTCAGCTGCTTCAGACTGATCAGGTTTGTTTTGTTAATACAGATGTTATTAAAAATTACAAAAAACAAAGAGGGAGAAGGTGCTGTGTATGCTAACGAAGGGTGTTTGCTAACTCAGGGCTTGATATGAGTTTTAGTGCTCATTTTTTATGTTTTAAAGTAAAACCTGTATGAAAGTGTTAAGGTCTCAGGAAGCAGGTTAAGATGAGAAGGAAGCTTTCTCAAGTCAGTGGCATGCTTTTCTCTGAAAAGTCTGAATTAGGCCACCTTGCTTTTTCACAGTATTTAAGCGAAGCAAAAGCATCATTACACATAGTTGCCATTTTTCCTCTGAGAACTTTTACCTAAGTGAGCTGCCTCCGATCAATTTATCAAGCTGCTTTAAGTACGACTCAGGGTCTTCTTCACTCTGTCAGACCACAAAGATGCTATCTTTTCCCATTTGTTTCTCTTCTAGAGATGCATGTATTAGGAAATTAGTGGGGAAAAAATTCTCTTTCTGTTCCTATTAGATGCCAGAGACCTTCAACTAATTTACACAAAAATATATGTAACACATATTCTAATAACAAAATAAACACAGTGCTACACGATGTTTTCCTTTCTTTTTTTTTTTTCTTCTTTGACAGATGAACAGCAATAGCTTGTTACTTGAGTTTGCCACCAATTAAAATGCACATTGGATCAGCTCTGGCCTGTCACCTACCATTATTGGGAAAAGTTGGCTGTGGGCCACATTTTAGATGAGCAGGATTTTTTTACTTGGCCTAGTGCTTCTCATCTCTGCTCTGTAAATTCTGCCTGGTAATTTAGATGCTGGGCAGTCATTGCATCTGCTTTCTGGGGAGTTGCCTCACTTAAGGCTCTAGGGAATACCTAGCCATTTTTGTTATGTGCATTTTAATTGTGGCAGGGGGAAAATTCTTCTGAATCCATCCTGTGTGTGAAGGTATTATTTGAGCTAGTCACAACCTAGCATAGCACCTTTGGTTCATGATTTGCTTAGATATACATTGATTTTCAGAACACCTGTTAAATTTCTGTTTCATCCCACCTACCGTTGGACTCTTTCAATCTTAACATCAGAAGTAAAACAGCAACAAAAAGAGAGATGTGAACTCACCAGCGGCAACAGTGAGTTATCATTAATTTTAAATGTGAACTTGAACAAGTCCAAAAGAGCATAATCCTGCTGAATAAAAAATATGAAGTATTACTAATGTCTGGACATGGATATCAGCTGTTGCTCCAGGTCTGAAATGAAGATGAAATCCAATGGGGACAAAAAAAAAATGAAAACAAGACTCATTTAAAACCTCACTTTCTTGAATTACCTGCTACAAGGCTGTTTGAAACAGCAAGACCAGAGCCTGATTAGGGAGAAATGGTGCCAATATTTAACAAAATGAAGAATAAAATGGATTGACTCAGAACTCAATGAGAAATTCAATTTGGAACTCAGTAAAATGTTTAGATAAAGTGTTCTGAAATGTTCAGGGTTTTGTCCTCTTTTATGAATGAGGGTTCAACTTGAAACATGCTGAGCTGCTGAGGAACCACAGTGCTTGCTAATGTCACCTCTTTGACACTTGTTTTGTGTGGAGGTAAATAGCAATAAGATGGAAGGCAGTAGAAAATAAGGTCCATCATCATTGCTCATTATTTGTAATTTGTGGAGTGTGACAGTGTGTTCAGCAGTATGCACAGCAGGAATAGAGGCAGTCTGCCTCCAGCAGCTTGCAGTCTAATATACAGATACAGATAAGACAGAATGTAAAACATTTAGTGAAAGATTTAGAAACATATTTCTTGAAATTTTTATTAATCTCCTTATTGTCAAATTTGGGAAGGGCATGACAATTGGAAGGATACAGACATGTAAAAACCTGATATCAAGCGGTCTTGATTTAGGAGGGACTAGAATGATGAGGACTTGCTAGCAGGAACCCTGAGATGGAAGAAAAACATATATAAAATCAAAGGCAAATGTGGTGGTAGACTTGAAAACACACATGTGGGCTCATGAAGCTGACATTTTTGGTGGGATGAAGTAAAGAAAAAGGTTCAGTAGCGGTAGGATTCAGTACGTAGACCTGTGCCGAGTGAGGCAGTGTTTTGAAACTAAAAGGCATAGTCAAAGGTTAATATGCAATAAGAACCAAGGAATAAAGAATTTCAAATAGAAGGGATGTGAGCTGCATGGCTTTTACCACTCCACAGAGCCCAGGCAAGGTGCTTCATATAAATAATTCTTTATTTTATATGGTGCTGGTCTTCCTGAGTTTAGATGCTATAGGGTGTGTCATTGTAACTATTAAATAAAAAACAACAACCAAAACCAGCAATAACGTATACTTCTTTTTCACCAGAGTCAGTTATGAATATAATTTTCCTGAAAGTTGCACAATTAGTAAAAATAAAATCCAGCAACATAAATATTGCACTCACAGCTTTGTTGCTTCTTGTCAACTCTGGCACATACAAGCACGGGCCTATGCACAACAAGTGGTGGAAATCAGCTGGAAGTGCGAGCAACCTTTGCTCAGTCTAGAAAATAAAAAGCACCATAAATATGGGGGCAGTGTGTGATAGTTCACTGCTTTGAGCTAGATCAGCCTGGGGATAGCACTAATTTACATTCTTAACACTTACATTCGGTTTTACTGTACTTCAGTGTTAATAAAAATGGCTAATTAACTGAAACACCCCCAATATTGATGGTATACTGTAAATGTCACCTCTGAAATACACAGCATGTCCTTAAAGCAACACATTCCTGAAAGCGCTGGCAGCCCCTGGTGCTCGCTGCTTTTGCGCAGATTTGTTCCGGGGGAGAACACCATTGTGTTCAGCTCCAAAGCTGCAGTTCTGCCTCTCTTCCTCCACCGGTCACAATAAAATTTCTGTGGGAAAATTTGCAGAAGGCCCGCATAACTCATTGTTTCACTTGCATAGTAATTAACAACTCAAACAGCGGCCACACAGCCTCCTATTCCTCTTGGCTGAATGTTAAGCTTGACCTACCCTCCCCTCTCCCCTCAGTTCACAACTCCTCTCATCTTCCGAAATTATGTGAGAAATGATTTTTCATGCTATTTGCATGTTTTAGAGCATCCATCATTATCATGTGCACTGACAGTTTTATACTTCAGCTGTGACAGAGCTTGAAAAATGCTAGTCCTATCAATCAACATATTGTAGGTTTCCAAAATGAGATCTTCTGCAGCTGACATTTTCTTTTGCTTTTTCTTTTATTCTCTTCTCTCCAGCAAGTCTATGGCTTGCTTTTGCTTTTCATTTAATTGCACAACATCTATAGATTTTATTACACTATGTTAAAATGAAATACCTCTGACCCACTTCAGATTGTTTGATTGAATTACTTTGCCATAAATCTTATCTATTTTCATCACAAATACTGACCTCAAAGTTATTTTAGTAACTCTCCCATTTCCACTGTGCTCAGCTTCACCTGCCCACATTATTTATGCACATTAATTTCATTCTTACCTCTTAGTCTGAGGTAATAAAATAGTGATTCCCTAAATTTAACAAACATTTTATTCCAGTTAATAAGTCTAAGTGGAAATAACATTAAACTCAATAAATCGATACCCAATATGTGACTACTTCCTAAAGCTGCTTTTTCTTGCGTTATTTTGGACTGTTTCTGAAGTAACTTTTCAAAAGTATGTTTGCCAGCGAAGATACTAGCCATTAAATCTTTGAAGCAGCTGAAGATCTTTTTCAGGGTTTATGTCAATTTTTCTCTTTTGTCTCCTCATCAAATAACAAGGTAAAAGACTGTTTTGATAGCTAACATTACACTTTGCTGGCAATATACTGAAAGTATAGCTTCTTATTTTACTTTTAAAATGTTCCACTATGCAAACTTCTCAATATGTAACATCTCAACCTCAGCAAAAGCCCATAAAGAAGCCAAAGGAGCACCTGAGATATAAAAGAACTGCCCCCCCCCCAAAAAATATCCATCCTGGTGCTGCAATTGTAATGTTGGGAGTTAGTTGGTTCAATATTAGCATTCAACTACACTTAGCAAAAGCCACCCTGTGTGAAAACTAGGGAAAATTGGAAGAGATTTTGTTTATGTCAATAGTAAAAAGAATTAGTCATACTGTAAGAATACATTGGAAAGGCTTTGATTGAGAACTATGGCAATATTCTTGTTTTTGTCTGAGAATCTCCCAGAGTCAAGATTTCTAATTACTGCAAGCAACCACGTTTACCAAAGGAGACATAAACTGGAAATGAAAATGCACTGAAAAGCTAACTTAGTAGTATTTCATGACTGACTTTCTTTTATTGCCACATTTGAAGATATAGCCTGACCTTACTGAAATCAATGAGAGTGTTGCCACTGATCTGGCTGAGGCCAGAACTTCATCCAGTGAAACTGTTCAGCAATCTGACTGGCTGCACAGTTAGCACTTCCAGAGCTAAACGTGGACGTGAAGGATACAGATGACTTTGAGGTTAAGTTTTGGGATAAAGAACCCATCCTTTCCAGTCACATGGTGGTCAAGTTGCAACCCAACTTCAACTGCTTTGTTTGTTGCAGAGTTTTCTAGGTGGCAATTTTAATTAGGGATTTAGTATGGAGTTATAAAAACATTTTGTTGGCAGGCAAGATTAGCCTTGTTTGATGATGTCATTGTGAAAATATGCAAAGGACTAAATCTTGAAGACTATTCAGGGCTCAGAAAGGTAAGAAACCCATGAAGTTTATGGCAGGAATAAGTGTTGCCACAGTCTCCATCCTGGGACAGGGTAGGGACTGTGGAGCTAAAGCCTCTGGCCAAGAAAATCCTCTTCACCCCCAGGTCCCCTTGGGCTGTTATGATTTCTGGTATCTCTCAGTCTGCCATGGAATAGGGTCAAGGACCAAGTGAAGCCACAGTATTAGAGCATGTTTATTGTTCTCCAGTAGATTTTATAATCAGAGGACAGCAAAGGTAAGATGCAAGAGCAATAGAGCAATTAGTCTTCTGCCTGCAGTTGATACAGGTTTCACAGAAGTACTGAACAATTGATTCAGTGTAATGCTGAATTTTAATCAAATGGGAGAATAAGCCAACTTTTAATCAAGATTTTCCATAATGGATTATTTTCCTAATTGAATGAGTTCAGAAGACAAACAAATACAGCCTAGTGCTCAATGGTGTTCTTCAAATATTGGTAAACTTTCAATCTCAAATCACAGTGAAAGGCTCTGGAATAAAACCTCTGCAGAACACAGCTGAAGGTTACATTCATCTTCTTAAAATAATCTGGGGTATGCAGGGAAGACCACTACCAAATTAATTCATATTTCAACACAATTATCCCACCTAAATAGTACACTAAGGAGAACAATCCTAAATATGAAGCTAGATAATTTTTTTTTTAAACACAAAAGATAATTTGGAGAAAGAATTTACAGAAATGTGAAAATTACTCTCAGTAAAGGTAAACTTAAAATCCAGATATTTAAAAAATAAAATAGAAACAGTGGCCCTGACTGTGTTTAGGTGAATGAATACTTTTTAGAAAATACAGAAAAATATCTCATTTTTAAAAAATTGAAAATGTAATGATGGCTGAGAAGTATAAGTAGCATAGCTACTGTATTGGATTGACACATTACTCTTAAGAGAGAAAAAAAATGTATTGCCAGTGCAGGTGATGAGATAGTCTTTTAATGGAGTTACCCCAATGATAAACTTTAAAAAACAGTAGGAAAAGTTGAAATAAAGTCTTTGATTTCGTACTCTGCTGATAAAGTACAAAGGGATTCTGAGGGGAAAAAGGTTTTATTTAGCAGTCTTTGTGTTGATTGTGTTCAAATGTGTCTTTTATTCTAAAGGATTATAAATTGCATAACAAATATCTGTTTGGAAATTTCTCACAAATGTGCTTCTGCTTTGGGGAGTGACTTGGTGTCAGCTAGCAAATTTCATTAGGAGATTTGTCCAACAAAAGTAGGGAAATATTTTCTGCTCTGCCAAGGGAATTCAAAGTAGCGTCCTCCCTCCTGCAAAACATGGCTTGAGATCTGTAATTATCACCAGCAAATGTGAGCCATCAGATTAAAGCTGATCTAGGGCAGCAGCTCCAAGAGCACACAAGCTTGTTGGTTTAGTCTGGTGGTGAGAAAGATTTTTCTCACTCAGCTGCAGAGCCCTTAATGTCATACCTAAATTTTCTTTGCAGGTCTCTTATTTTATATGTACAATTCTTGACGTAAATGTCTCAAATCTATGGAATGAGATTTTTACAGCTCTGTTTGGAGAAAATTCTGTAAAATATTAGAGAGAGTGATACTACCACCTGGTTCTTTCTCCTTATCAAAAGCATCACACTCTCTTCTGGATATTATATTTTAAAACCTGCAACAGCTAGTAGTGTATACTGTAAAATGCATATATCCTTTATCAGAAATTGAATCCTAGTTCTGAGTTCCTGTGGAGCTGCTTCCCTTTGGTATGTAACACTAAAGAACCCCTGCCAAACTCATGCTATTTAATATTAGTACATATTAATATTTGATCAGCATTCTCTTTTCTGTCTCCCCATTTCACAATTGTGACTGAAGCAGAGATGTATGAACAAGTCAAGAATGCTACGCATTTTTGAGGCTTTTTCTGATTGCTTCATCCCATACTTTGAGAACCTGCTGTTCAGCTGGCTGCCTGTCAGTAATGCTTTATTATCACTAAAATATAGCACTGATAAGTAACTAAAAATGTAGAGACTGATTAGGGCTAAAATCTATGGTTCAATCACTAAATTTTGTAAAATTGATACAGAAAAGGTACATTTATATTTTAATTGGTGGGTAAGGCTCATCTTATCTACGTAAATAAGCCAATTCTCACCTGAATAAATAAGCCTTTCCTCCAGAATACATCAAAAGTAATTATATTTTGATGGTAA
The DNA here is from genome assembly GCF_949628215.1 of Phalacrocorax aristotelis. Lineage (NCBI taxonomy): Eukaryota > Metazoa > Chordata > Aves > Suliformes > Phalacrocoracidae > Phalacrocorax > Phalacrocorax aristotelis. The sequence continues at coordinate 103,509,194 of NC_134278.1, forward strand.
TCATGAATGTACTTGATGGTATGAATCAAATTCTGCCCTTAAATACACATAGATTTTGCTGCTTTAAATATGAGCATGACTATGTTCCGAAAACAATATTATTTAAATTAAAAGGTCTAGAACTTGAAACTGCTGTCAGCTCAAAAAACTCAATTACCAATAATCAACATTTTGCTTAAAAACTTTAAAGAAAATTTGATTCAATAAAAAGTTTTATCTGAAGATCCACTAATAACCAAAGTCAGGATAAAACTTCTACATAAAGGTAAAGGGGCAATTCAGAATTTATATAATCCTGAGCATTGCAGTGCATATATTGTGAATTTTATTTTCTAGAAGGTGGAAACTGCCAAGTTCCAAGTGCCAAGCACTACAGCAGATGCCATTATTTGAACTGAAAGGACAACTGCTTTCTCAGCTCTGGAGTTAAGATGAAACCATCTATGGGTATTAAATAATCATATTTCATTAAAATATATTAAAAGAGCTACAAATTATAGTTCCAGAGTTCTGCAAACTCTATAACCAGATTCACTTGTAGGTTAGTGGATGAACTGAGGACAAATGTGCAAGGATCCAAAAAAAAAAAAAAAAAGGATAAAAAATATTGCACAACTCTTGCATTGTTTGGGGCAAAAAACCCCAGATGTATGTAAGGAACAGTCTAGTCCTTTATTGCAAAATGTCTGTAGTTTAACATTCTACCTGTGGCATTAGCTATAAAAAGGATACTTTTAAACCCCTAAGTAAGTAGGATAATAGTATCCTAAATCTAATAAAATGTGACATCAGATATCAGAAAATATGATTTTCTGCCAAACAGGCTGGTAAGCTACTTTATGTGACACTTTTCAAAAAGAGAACATTCTTCCTGTGTCTCTTAACATTGTGTCTGAGGGGGTAAACTGCCAGTTAGGGGACATGTGTGACGATGAAGAGACCCTCTGTGCAGCTGACATGATGTCCACTCATGTATGGCTGCATGTCACCTAATTTTTGCTGTTGTAGGACCTGGGGCAAGTATTTGATGCAATACTGGCTTTTTTCCTTCTCACTCAATATATATTTTGTCTTGCTGATTCCAAAGCTCTGAAAAACTGCTTTGATAGAGAGAGGGTTTTTTTCCTTTTTTATTTTGTTTCTTTTTTTCTTTCCTTTTTTTTTTTTCTTTTTGGTTTGCCTAATACCTTTCTAAGGCTCTAAGAGACCAAATATGCAAGATGCTTCAAATTCATAGGAGATCAGAGATGTTAGCATCTTGCAAGTGACGCTCAATACCTCACAGGATTTGTGAGAGAATCTGGCTCATTTTACTTCAATATGCAAGACAGAAAAGTAATGGAAAGATATTGGGCTGGCTGGGAGTCAAAAGAAGCATGAACTCTGTGGAAGGAAGGTGTGCTTTCCAGGATGCACCCATTTTCCATCAGGATGCACAGTACCCTTTGCATGAAGAAAATTTCAGAAGATAACAAGTAGACTGAGGAGTCCCCTTTCCCTCTCATCTCCCTCACAAGTCTCTCATGCTGGAGGAGGGAAAGTAATTACAGTATTTTCCAGTCAGCTCATACCAACCTCCCTTACTCATGGTGCTGGTGAGCTGGTGCCTTCCTTCATGCCTCCCAGTGGGTGAAAGGCAGCACTTGAACACAACTGAGAGGACCAGCCTGGGGCTGAAATAAACCAAACAGGCTTAACTCACTGGTGTCAGGATACACTTGATCCCTTTTCTGCCTCCAGTCCTGGCTACCCAAAAAACAGGAACAAAATCTCTTTATGCCACGTTGTCATGTGCATACATTTATCTTCGTAAAACTTCAGTATAAGTTTAGCTGGGATTGCTTGCTGATCTGGAGCTATTGTCCCACACTTCATGTTCCTAAGTCATTCTGAACCCTGAAGATTAGAACTGGATGTGTAATCATTATCTGTGGAGTACTAATTATTTTTTATTTTTCCTGTTAAATTAGTAGCAGAAGTAGCAATTGAACCAGGGTCTTTTTGGTAGTTTTGGTTTACCCTACCATAATTATGCCAGAATAAGACACAGAAAAGTAACTATCATGCAACAGTTGAAGCTTTCTCATGTATCCTTTGGTTATACCATAAAAACCTGCTTCCCTGAAACAGAGTTGAGCAAGGAGGGGAGGGAGACAGGAAGGGAGGCTTGTGAATTGTCTACGCATGAATGAAGACTGAAATGACCAATGTCACACGATCTTTGCAGAAAGGATATATATGTTTTGAGCTATGTACATAACAGAAGACACACAAATATATTTTGCAAAAACCATATATACAATATTATCAGATCTGCAAATAGTGGCAACAATAGTTGTTGTGGTTTAACCCCAGCAGGAAGCTCTGTACCACACAGCCGCTTGCTCACTCCGCCCTGGTGGGATTGGGGAGAGAACTGGAAGAGTAAAAGTGAGAAAACTCATGGGTGGAGATAGAGACAGTTTAATAGGTAAAGCAAAAGCTGCGCACACAAGCAAAGCGAAACGAGGAATTCATTCACTGCTTCCCATGGGCAGGCAGACATTCAGCCATCTCCAGGAAAGGAGGGCTCCATCACATGTAATGGTTACTTGGGAAAACAAACACCATCACTCCAAATGGCCCACTTCCTTCTTCTTTCCCCAGCTTTACATGCTGAGCAGGATGTCCTATGGTGAGGAATATCCCTTTGGTTGCTTAGGGTCAGCTGTCCTGGCTGTGTCTCCTCCCAGATTCTAGTGCACCCCCAGCCTGCTCGCTGGTGGGGTGGGGTGAGAGGCAGAAAAGGCCTTCGTTCTATGTAAGCTCTGCTCAGCAATAACAAAAACATCTCTGCATTATCAACACTGTTTCCAGCATGAATCCAAACCATAGCCCCATACTAGCTACTATGAAGAAAATTAACTCTACCCCAGCCAAAACCAGCACAATAGTCAAGATAGCTCATTTTTAAAAGCTCTTGAGAGTTGCCGTTAAGTTAATACTTGTACAGTCAGGATCATGTCATCACATGGGAAGAAATGCGGAGGTATGTGAGGAATTACACTTCTCATTCACTCAAGACCATTTCACCTGCACTCAGCCCATTAGGCTACCAGTTTTACAACTCCTACACATTTACAAAGCTTTGGACATGTTCTGTTAAATGCAAATGCAAAAGTAATTTTTTTTTACCATACAAAATCAAGAAATGAGGAATTCCCTTCAGTGCATTATTTGTTAGAAGATATTGCAAGAAGTACTTGTAGGTAAAGACGCAGGGTACAAATACAGTCTGGTTTCATCAAGATAAGGGTGGGAAAATAGTGCCAGCACCTTATTTTAAAACTTTATCAAGTATTTGCAGGATCATTTATCCATCAAATATCTTGTATTTGTAAAGAAAACCTGATATTACTATGAAGTATAAAGATTTTATTGTCAGTCATTGCAAATGACCCCATCTCCAGTCTGCTCATATAGAATATTCTGCAAGTACTTGCAGTGAATTTTGAAACCTTAACTTATTTTATTACAGGAAAGCTTTCATAATTGTAAGTCCACTGAAAATTTCCTATAGTAATAAATACTTCTCTCTCCACAATGACTGCTTTTTATACTTTGCATGCCTTCCATTCACGTGTTTGGCAGACTTGGTTATCCAACTGACTGGCATAGCGTTGTACAAAAATAATGCTTTTTTTGTCAAGAGTTGGAAACAACCTACTTCTCTTTCAGGGCAACTTGTAGAAAGAAGTATACTGTAAATGCCAGTTGTGAGCCCATGCTATATGGGGCAGAAGTGAAGGCAGTGGTGCCTCTGCCCAAGCATCGCATTTCCCCGTGCACCAGAGCCAGTGCAACAGCCAATACACATTGCTGAGCTGTGCTCAGAAGCCTGAGCAAAAGAAATTTTTTTCAAATAATAATTCTCCCATCATAAAACAGCTTTGCAACACCAAAGTGGCACAAGGGGGGCACAGAGGTGACAGCACCCAGCTGACACACTTTGAAGTGGTCATTTGTGAGCGGTAGTGAAGCTACAGGCATGATCTGTGAGGAAATAAGGGTGGATGTCCTTGAAGGTCCAAATAATATAATACTGAGAGAAAGAAAGTGTTTATATGTTGGGTTGTTCTCTTTCTGTGAGTGCTTTTTCAGAGGCAGTAGTTTAATTTAGCTCCAAACCATGAAGGAGTCCCTAATCTTCATTTTTCCCATGTCTGTGTCAGTTGAACAGGTTTATACCAAACTTGCTGGGAGCAGCAGTTTCTGCAGCAAGAAGGTGCCATAGCCCCACATCAGCCCTGTGGTCAGCCAGCGACGGCCTCCATGGCAGTACAGATGTGACAAAGAAGGGCTGTGCTTTGACTTCACGAGCTTCAGTTGTTTCCTGCCATCTCTATTAGAAATTAGCATTTTTCGTTTTATGACCATTTTAATTATAGTTTCCCTATTTCAGTTCTACTAAATATGAATGAAGCAGGTGAAGTGTAGCCCAGTTGGAGCATTATACTGTTTAGTGCTGGTTACTATCTTTAGCAGAGAAGCTGGAATTCATTCTCATCTCATTTGCTGAGCGCTCTATCATTAAAGTGTCATTGAGAACTGACACCACTTAATTTTAGCAGCTTTCAATTCTCGTTTGCAGCAAGAATAGCTTTAAATGGAGAGGAGTGCAAATTACAGAGAGAGGGATATTTTTACACCACACTCAGCATTTTATCAAACAAAGCAGCCTCACGGGGAATAGGGGACAATACATTATAAAACCAAACTCTCCTCTGATGCTGGTAAATGGGTATTTAATCTTCCTATTGCAGGCATCCACTCTGATGAGCCTGTAATGAATATACTGCCTGGAACATTATCTGAGCTGTTGTGTTTTCCTATTCCCTGAAATATCCTTTAGTTTTTATTTTGGGTGTGGTCAAAGAATAAGCTGGGGAGCTCAGCTGTTCCCTGCAGACCACTGAGGAATCTGTACCTTGTTGCAGGCAAACCAGCTTGGGACATATTTTCCCTTCTTCTATTCATTGCATAATTGCTTTTTTCCTCCCAGTGCAGTTTGAACCCTTAGGGGGTTAAGAAAATCACTTACATGGGATCGTGGCAAATTTTAACCCATTCAGCTTGGCTTCCCCGCCTAATTGGATGTAAAATATTCTCTTGCACTATATCCTGAGATATTGCCTTTTTATTTGAAATCTGGTACTGAATAGATGCTAGGTTTACCTCTGTTATATGTTACCTTTTCTCATCACTTATATATGTGAAAGTTCAAGTTTCTAGCTCCCAAATTATATCATTTTCTTGGAGTTACGGGACATTTGGGATAGGCAGGTGGATCATAGGAATTAATTTTAATGCCAGAAATACCAATAAATACCATTTTTTGGAGGAAATGTTAGAATAGTTTTAGGGAAGGATAAACAGGTATTTGAAGACATATTTACAGTTATAAAACTTGATGTTGATGCCCATAACAATATCACCCTAAGGTAAGAGGTATCTGCAGTTCTGTAGAAAATCAGTACTCTGAAGTCCGAGGTAAGAAATCCAGACAGTATAAGGATTCCCACAGAAATTAGGGCCCCTGTCAACCTCCACTCTAACCTGTGGTGATGCCACTTGATTGACTTCTATTAAACCAGTTTGGATTAAACTTTTCTTTACAAACCCTGGTGATTTTATTTATACAGTTTCCTGATGGTTTCACTGCAGGAAGTGTTAAGAGTAATTTTATACTCAGAATGGCTTCATTTGGGGATGATGTGAGACCCTGTGAGGTTTTTTGCCCTTCAGGTACTGATGCGTCCCTCATCCATAAGTTCATTTTAACATAACCTTTGCCCAAGTGTTTTTTTGGGGGGTTTGATGTTTATTATGTGGCTTTCCTCTTTGCCTACCTTCTCAGGTTCCTGGTGGACTCGCATGACAATTGCTCACAGCAACAGGCTATTAATTCCTCTGCCAGGGGGTACCAGTGTCATGTTGCACATCTGGGGAGGAAGGTGCCGGCGACATGTGCAGCTGTGCAACCACAGCATGTTTCCCTTTTGGAGAGAAAAAGGGGAGGAGGAGGAAAGTTCCCACTGAGTGTTCCACAACCCAGCTGGTGCCAGAGTGGGAAAGCAATGGGTGGATAGGCTGTGAGGCAGCATGCAGCTGAGTCATGAAGTGACAATTTAAAATAGGAGAGAATCTGAAGAGCCAGCCAGGGACTGATGTTGTAATTAATTCTCCTAGTTTGATATTTCATTGTGTTACTGCATTTTGACTTGATTACTTGATGGAGCATGCTGGGTGTGAAATGATGTTTAGGGATGTTAAGAGTCCAAGTTCAAAGGACTTTCTATTGTCCACCGTTAACTTCTTATCAAACTAACAGAGAAAAACTTAATCCTGGGTCACACCTTCATATGAAGCTCAAGTAAGGAAGACCATGACTCAATTTTTTTTTGAGTCTTTTCATTTACAGAAATATTTATTTCAACTAACATCACTTTCCCAAGTTGTTTTGTTTTGTTTTGTTTTAAAAGTATTTAAACTATTTGCAGTCATTTCAATCTTCGCTATTTTTCTCTTAGTGTAAGATGTTTCTACCTGGAGAGTTTCATTTCAGACTTTTCTCTGGCATAATTTTGTGTCCCCTTGAGCCTGCATTTGACACTAGCTCAAATAGCATTGCTGCATCTCTTGTCCGTGGTCCCTTTAGAGTTTCATGTATCTCATTGAAGTCCCTCATAAGACTCTCTTTTCCAAACAATATAGACCTACTTTTTTTGACCTTTCTGAATATATAAGACCCTTGAGTCCTTGTATCATTCTGGATGCCCTTAGCTTTGCCTCCTTCCATTTTGATGATACTTTTATTATAAAAAGAAAACTAAGACAAGACATTTTACTCCAAATGTATGACCTATTTTTTTTTCCTTTATTATTTTCTCTGGTTTAGATAGCATTTGATATATCTTTTTTCATTCTTGATTTGTGTTTTGGTTTGTATTTTTAAATTACTTGTGTAAACAGCTGCCAAATAAAACTGACTTTGGTCTTCATGATGCTGGTTCTCAGAGTTCAACAATGTATCCTCCGACTTGTATGGATTTCCCCTATTTTGTACTCCTATAACTGAAACCAGACTCGGGTCCCTGCATCACCACAGTCACATTTTGGATCCGTATGTTTCTCCCTTTCTTTTTAACACATCACATTCAAATTTTGTCCATCCGGAAGACCCTTTTATTACATTGCAATTTTACATCATCTGCAATGGTAAGAATAGGCTGTAGAGGCTTGGTGTGGCACGGCAG